>NC_064616.1:777841196-778145504 GCF_023898315.1 Schistocerca nitens
CATCTGTTGACTCAGGGATCGAGACGTGGCTGCACGATCCGTTACAGCCATTGGGATAAGATGCCTATCATCTCGACTGCTAGTGATACGAGGCCGTTGGGATCGAGCACGGCTTTCCGTATTACCATCCTGAAGCCACCGATTCCATATTCTGCTAAAAGTCATTGGATCTCGACCAACGCGAGCGGCAGTGTCGCGATACGATAAACCGCAATCGCGATAGGCTACAATACGACCTTTATCAAAGTCGGAAACGTGATGGTACGCATTTCTCCTAATTACACGAGGCATCACAACAACGTTTCACCAGGCAACGCCGGTCAACTGTTGTTTGTGTATGAGAAATCGGTTGGAAACTTTCCTCATTTCGGCACGTTGTAGGTGTCGCCAACCTTGTGTGAATGCTCTGAAAAGCTAATCATTTGCATATCACAGCATCTTCTTCCAGTCGGTTAAATTTCGCGTCTGTAGCACGTCATCGTCGTGGTGTAGCAATTTTAATGGCCAGTGGTGTATGATCAATTAACGTAATTAATTTGGTCGGTTCGATTAACGTATTTATATCATCTGAGATCGAATGTTAGGTGGAGTTATAAGCTTATTAATCGTACTGGTTGATACGGGACTCTGCAGTACAGCGTGCTTTACAAAAATAATTTTTCCGTTGGCTAAGACAGCGAGAGATGCTGAGGAAGCGATGGACTTTGGGCATGTCGGGAGCGAGCTGGGAGTTTTTTTGCTCAGCGGTCGAAGGGTAGAATTTTTACAGCCCGCTGCGAAGCCGTCGTGTGAAGCGGTACAGCGAGTCCCGCCTCTCGTTGGCAGTGGAGCGGGCGGAAATTGAAAGGAGGCAGTAAAGTGCCATCTAACAAGAATAATCTGCAGTTTTCTTTTGTCCTGTCGGAATTCGTTTCCTGTCGCCACACAGGCACCCTGTAGTCAATCTTTAAAAAGTCTTCTCGCGTAGAATGCACAGCACTTTCCCGCCGCTGTTTCCAGGAGGCCCTGTGAATGGCTAAGCTCTTCAGGCGGACATTGCTTTAAATTATTTGAGAAGTTTCTAGAACATTTTTGTGTGAACTGCCCGGGGTTGGACAGCGATTTCATGTGTAGAAAGAGTGAGAAGAAATCAGATTGTAATGAAGGCCGTCATTGACTGAGTCGAGAATGCGCAATAGTGAACCGAGGTTTGCTAATATTGAGGCAGAAAGTGTCGTGGACTCCCTTGTGGATGTCCAGCCGACAAACATCACCGGAAAGTGTATTATTTGTTTGAGGCATTGCTGGCAATGCGTCCAGTGGTCACTCTCAAACTTAGTCTGAGAAAATACCGATTGTGAAGCTGCAAGCAGAATTATTTTCTTTCTCTGCGAACACGAGAACAAATTTGTGCTTCTCCATAGAGCTTTAGGCATTCCGAAGTGCTCACCTACGACAGTGCTTTTAAGTCAAGTGTCTGATCCTGGCAAGTGTGCGAGCAAATTGTCATGACTCATGAACGGAGTCTGTACTTGTGTATCATCGAAAGCAGCTACACGTTCTCTGTATAGTTAAATTCACATCTGCACGTCATATTTCGTCTCCATGCCGACCGCAGCCTTCCGCAAATCGACGCGGCAGACGTGCTTTCCTCTCGACTATTTGTGGTGATAAAGCACCACGGCTTGAGAAATACGGAACCGTAACGATAAATGTCTTCACTTCCACTAAATTGTTCTCCGAGCTCTCCTTTGTAAGCACCAGTGAGGGTGGGGGTTTTTACGAACAAAGAGGCTAGGCGGTATCAAGCATTAAAGTGCGCAGGTCGTGAAAACTGGGGGCGTAATTTTTGCATAGAAGATAGGTGTTGAGCCAATCTTAAACTTAGTCTAATCAGCACGAGTAATGTAATGTTGTAATTGTACAGATCTTATTTTGCAATTTTCTTGGTTGTTTTGTAATAAACAACTTGATAGCATCCTACTATTCTTATTTAAATAGGATTAGTCTGAATAGGTTATTTAAGAACATTAATCAGTTAGGCAAATTACATAAGTTTTGTGTAACATCTGAGATGGGTCAACCATAGCTGGGCTAGTCAGATCGCAACATCAACATAACATCCAGTGTTACAGGTTGAGGTCCGGAGAGCGTGGAGGCCAAGGAATTGATCCACCTCTATCTATCCGTCTTTCACGGAATCTGTTATTTAAAAGCCTACGCATATTCAACGCAAGCAACAAAGTTAGTCGCATGTCAACACAAGCAATGAAGTGGGTTACATGTCACCATTATCTTCTCTCAAGTGGATCAACAAACGTTGGTGGTGAACCTAAGAATTACAACTTACTATAAATTTCAACCAAACGTAACCAAGAGGCTATGCTGAACATTTCATGTGAGAAAACGTTTCATGTAATACTCGTACGTTCTTCTTCCCGTGATTAATATGATTTTGAAAGGAATTAGAAAATGTTCTCTAACAAGAAAATAAAAAGTTTCTGGACCCATGTCGGTATAATATATTTTTTTCCTCTAAGGGTGAGGAATGCTTCCTGAAAGTTTGGCTATACCTTATTGTTACACCCTGTATAATAGCACTGCTGCTGCTCATGCTATACATTAAATACTTAGCGGATAGTATTGGTTGCAATCTCACGCTTTTCGCAGATAAAACTGGTATCTATGAGGTAAACATTCATAACGCCCATTTAGATATCGACAAAATATCGGCCTCATATAAAAGCTGGCCACTGGCTCTTAATATAGAGAAATGCGAAGCTGTACACATCACGAAATGTCAAAGCGTGATATCCTTTGACTGCAGGATTAATGAGCCACAACTTGTCAGACATATCACACAAATCTTTGGGTGAAAAATGTGTCAAAATATGAAATGCAGTGACTGAAAAAGCTCAATTTGTGGTAAAGCAAATAGCAGGAAACGATTAATTGGTAGGATATTGGCCAACTACAGATTTTCTACAAAATACACACATCAAAAAAAGTTTTGCATCACCTCAGTTCCGAGAGTTCCGGAACCTGTACAGAAAATTGGAGTAGAGATCAACATAAACATCATTTATGCCCTTTTCATTACTCATGAAAACCGCACATTGCATGTTGTACCACCATACAGCGAGACCTTCAGAGGTGATGGTCCCGATTGCTGTACACACCGGTACCTCTAATACCCACTAGCACGTCCTCTTGCGTTGATACTGAGAGGTGACATACCTTTCCGATGGACACAGTAACCTGCCCCCTCTCATAGCTACATCTTACTCTTAGTAATTCTATTTGGGGAAGTATAGCCGAGAATGGTCATTACAAGGCTAGTATCGAGAACTCGGAAGATATGAAGGTTTCCCCCCTAGTTGCATGCTGTGAGGAGTTGCTATTTCTTCCCACGCTGCGTCTCTCGTCTCCTGTGTGATACGGAAAGACAGGAGTGTGCTGCTGTGGATGAAAGGATTATGCCGGCTGGTGTGAGGGACTAGAGTGGAGGCTGCCCAGACGCCGACATTGTCATAAGAGCGGGCCGACACGCCCACGGAGGGTCTGAAGGAGCGCCTGGGGTGAGATATTCCGTTAGTTCGTGGAAAGTTGTTAAACACATCTTCTGGCAGGCTACGAGCGAGGCGTGGGAACGACTTGAGTTCCCAGGCAGTCTTGGAAAGCAAATTCCCACGTTTTCTGTAAGAGAAAAACTATGATTGGCTTGCTCAGGGAATAGCTCCGTAACATAGCAAAATCGGCGCAGAAATGAGCGCTAAGTATCTCCATTGGTGGAATAGTAGTGATTCGGCGATAGAGTGGAATTTTACACTAGTTATCAAGTTGCTGATTGGCACGTTTGACTACGGCCACTGTAGTGGGGGCGGTAATGTTCTGTGTTCGGCTTGTACGGGTGCTCTTGGGAGAATCTAGTCTCGCCTCTCGGTCTGAGTAGGTTACAACATTGAGCACTCGCTGCTCTGGACAGCCTGTCTTCCATTGGCTGTCTAACATACTTTCGTTTAATAGTACCTGTTTGACAAAGTTGCTGATGTGTCGATTTCAATGTAACTTTCCGAGTACAGTTGGCAATTGAGCGTTCTGCATACAAGCGGCCTATGTTGTCCGTCTTGAGCAGTTTTGGTTAAAGTTGACTGTATCAGAGTTATTGTGTGACTTCGCGGGTTAAAATCAATCACTGTACCATCAGTGATAGTGTGGCGAGCTTCCTTCGTCTCCTCCAGAGTCACATTTGAACTGCTAGGAAGTCTTTAGTCTGGAACAACCAGGCCAGGATAATTTGTAACGGGCTATACTCGTGACATTATCATCACCAAGACGGGACGTCGAAGTAACGAGCCTCCGTTTCGCCAGATCGTGTTCTTGCAGTAAAGAAGACAGCTTGGTAATGTATGTCCACAGCACCGGAAGATTAGGGAATTTTTGCTACGTGGTAATCAGAGCTCAGCAGAGCTCGCCTGTTTCCGTTCTTTCTGTCTTGGTTATGTCTTAGGTTGTCATTGTCTGAGTTCCCATTACTGTTGTAGCGCAATTAATGTTGGGTTTTCTGGGTGATTTTTCTTAAGATTTGAGTTGCAAGTAATTGACTCCACATACCATTTGTTCATAAATGTCACAAGCTAGTTTATGGACAACTCCACCTTCACAGCCATTGTCTGTATATCAAATTGTCATATTGTAAATGTTTCATGTGTTCTTCCATTTTGAATTTAGTCATAATAAATCCAATTGATATTTTGAACAGAGCTCTTATTCTATAGTTTGGTAGAGCAACCCTTTCCTCTGTCACGACATTAATTAAACTTTCCATTGTAAAATTAATTTTTTATCGAATTAATATTATTGCAGGTGCCAAACTCCTCTGTACCCCACTTGCATGTTGTGTTTCTTTTTAATCCATGTGCAACAGCAAAAGTTGGAGTCAGAATGGGGGGGGGGGGGCTTAGGGCATCTTTTCCGTGTGCAAATTCCAACTGAATTTAGTGTTAAACACACTGCTAGCTCTGGCACCTCGCAATGCATGCCTGTATTCATCGTGGCATACTATCCACAAGTTCATCAAGGCACTGTTGGTCCAGATTGCCCCACTCCTTAACAGCGATTAGGTGTAGGTCCCCCAGAGTGGTTGGTGGGTCACGTCGTCCATAAACAGCCCTTTTCAGTCTATCCCAGGCACGTTCGATAGGGTTCATGTCTGGAGAATATGCTGGCCACTCTATTCGAGCGATGTCGTTATCCTGAAGGAACTCATTCACAAGATGTTCACGATGGGGGCGCGAATTGTCGTCCATGAAGGCGAATGCCTCGCCAATATGTTGCCGATATGGTTGCACTATCGGTGGGAGGATGGCATTCACGTATCGTACAGCCGTTACGGCGCCTTCAAAAAAATTGTTCAAATGGCTGTGAGCACTATGGGACTTCAGTCCCCTAGAACTTAGAACTACTTAAACCTAACTAACCTAAGGACAGCACACACATCCATGCCCGAGGCAGGATTCGAACCTGGAACCGTAGCGGTCGCGCGGCTCCAGACTGAAACGCCTAGAACCGCTCGGCCACATCGGCCGGTACGGCGCCTTCCATGACCACCAGCGGTGTACGTCGGCCTCAGTATGGTGGTACTCAGTTCTCCATGGATACATCAGTGCATCAGGGATTCAATGCGACAGTGGTTGATGCATGTATGTTTGCTAACACAAGTCATTTTGAACATTGCATTTAGGAAAGTGTTTCATACTGTGCTGATACGTTCTTTTCCTGTGTGTTTCCCCTGATCAATGTGTTGAAGAGTTGTAGAAACTAAGCTCTAATGAAGATTAAAGCGTTTCCAGGCCCATATCCGTGTAAGATATTTTCTTCCTCTACATGTGAGAAACGTTTCCCGTAGTTCTAGCCATATCTTTTTATTACATCATTTATACGATATAGTAAAAAGCGCCCTCTTCCAAGCATTTCAGTGATCCGTTGAGACTATCTGCTCGTCCATCCCGAGGATACTGACTACGAAATGCTGTGACCAGTAAGCCAGGTTTACTGTGAAGACATCTGATGTAACCACAAGCATATTTGCTGGACCATTCTTGCATTTGTATGGAGCTATTTAGGGAAAACATTACATTGCACTTAGGGGTGCTTAAAACTATTCAAATGCTCTCTACTTCTCTCTTTAAGTGCTCTTACTTATAGGTGAAAAATTTTTCGACTTACCTTATGAATCACGTCGAGGTATTGAGATGGGTCGATATAGTCCTTTTTATACTTAGCTGCGTGATTGAAATTACTATATGTAAGGTTAGGTAAAAGCTTCAAAAAATTGATTAGTTCCTGGTTTCCATTTGTTCTGTTATACCTGCAATAAAGAAGGTATAAAAAAGCTTAATTAGATATTTCAAACTGACTAATGTGTCAGGTTCCTCAGAATGTTAGCCTTAGTATCACTGCTCAATAGTTTGATGAAATGTACAGTATATGTGTTCTCCGAAAGCCTGGCAAATATGCACAAGTTGTATAAACGAATTTAGCTACGTAATAGAAAATAATTTTCCATAACGTGAGCAAGAATTCAGGAGTGCAAACACAGGGAAGCCATGTCGGCCACCGTGCACTACCTGAAGGATTAAGATCAGCAGTCAGTCACTAAAATGTAAATGTCGTGTGACTAGGGCCCCCGGCGGGTAGACCGTTCGCCGGGTGCAAGTCTTTCGACGCCACTTCGTCGACTTGCCCGTCGATGGGGATGAAATGATAAAGATCAGGACAACACAACACCCAGTCTCTGAGCGGAGAAAATCTCCGACCCAGCCGGGAATGGAACCCGGGTCCTTTTTTTCCTTTTTTTTTTCATTCTATTCGTTGTTGATCGTTGTGTTTGGTCGTTGCGGACGTCACATGACATCCGTTCAAGTTCGTTTGTTGATCCTTCCACTCAGTTTTTTAATTACAGAGGCCAACCAGCTCTCTGACCGAACACGCTGAGCTACCGTGCCGGCAGGCCCTTAGGATTGACATTCTGTCGCACTGACCACTCAGCTACCGGGGGCGGACAGTCAGTCACTAAGGAAGAAGGAAAGAGATAGGTTACCCAGGGGCGTCGCTTCAAACCCACAGAACAGGGGAGATGAAAGCTGTTGGCCGTCAATCCGCTGCCATGCAAACCATGAGGTTTCCAGAATGAAATTTTCACTCTGCCGTGGAGTGTGGCTGTAAGTGAAACTTCCTGACAGATTAAAACTATGCAAGACGGGGACTCTAACTCGGGAACTTTGCCGTTTGCGTGTAAGTGCTCTACCGCCTGATCTACCCAAGCACGATCCCTGCCGCTCCTCACAACTCTGCTTCCGGCAGTACCTCCTCTGTGTGAAGCTGTGAGGAGGGGTCGTGAGTCTTGCTTCGGTAGCTCAGTCGCTGTTGCGAGCCAGCCGCCGAACAGACATGTAGCGGAACCGGACGTTCTTCTGATGTGAACAACGGCTGTGTCGCCGCGTATTACATTAGCCTGAGCTGCTAGCTGCTTGTGCCCTTCACCATATTGTTTTGGAATAGATGTAATGAGTATTTCAAATTATCAAAGAAGAGATACAATACGACTCGATTTGGATTTACCGTAATTTTATACGACATAAGGCGATTAAAAGTGAGATGTGGCTAAAGGAAAAAGTAGGAATATTTTCAGATAATGTTGTGGGGACTGACTTATCTTTTGTTACAAATGCTGTACTTCTGAAGATCTACATCCACATCTACATGGAAATCCTACAAATCTCATTTAAGTGCCTGGCAGAGGGTTCATCGAACCACCTTCACAATTCTCTATTATTCCAATCTCGTATAGCGCGCGGAAGGAATGAGCACCTATATCTTTCCGTACGAGCTCTGATTTCCATTATTTTATCGTCGTGATCGTCGCTCCCTATGTAGGTCGGTGTCAACAAAATATTTTCGCATTCGGAGGAGAAAGTTGGTGATTGGAATTTCTTGAGAAGATTCCGTCGCAACGAAAAACGCCTTTTTTTTTAGTGATTTCCAGCCCAATTCCTGTATCATTTCTGTCACCCTCTCTCCCATATTTCGCGATAATACAAAAAGTGCTGCCTTTCTTTGAACTTTTTCGATGTACTCCGTCAATCCTATCTGGTAAGGATCCCACACCGCGCTGCAGTATTCTAAAAGAGGACGGACAAGCGTAGTGTAGGCAGTCTCTTTAGTACATCTGTTACATTTTCTTAGTGTCCTGCCAATAAAACGCAGTGTTTGGTTAGCCTTCCCCACAACATTTTCTATGTGTTCCTTCCAATTTAAGTTGTTCGTAATTGTAATACCTAGGTATTTAGTTGAATTTACGGCTTTTAGATTAGACTGATTTATCGTGTAACCGAAGTTTAACGAGTTCCCTTTAGCACTCATGTGGATGACCTCACACTTTTCGTTATTTAGGGTCAACTGCCACTTTTCGCACCATTCAGATATTTTTTCTAAATCTTCTGATGACTTTATTAGTCGATAAACGACAGCGTCATCTGCAAACAACCGAAGACGGCTGCTCGTATTGTCTCCCAAATCGTTTATATAGTTAAGGAACAGCAAAGGGCATATAACACTACCTTGGAGAACTCCAGAAATCACTTCCCTTTTACTCGATGACTTTCCGTCAATTACTACGAACTGTGACGTCTCTGACAGTAAATCACAAATCCAGTCACATAACTGAGACGATATTCCATGACCACGCAATTTCACTACGAGCCGCTTGTGTGGTACAGTGTCAAAAGCCTTGCGGAAATCCAGAAATATCGATCTGAAATTCCTTGACAATAGCACTCAACACTTCATGTGAATAAAGAGCTAGTTGTGTTTCACAGGAAAGATGTTTTCTAAACCCGTGTTGACTGTGTGTCAATAGACTGTTTTCATTGTTTCCAAGATGAAAACCATGGAAATAGGCTGTTCTATTATGGAGAGATGTGATGGTGCCGTAAAGTTCAATCATTTTGATGGATCAGTTAGTGATGTTATTGTGTATTGCTTGGGTATTCGCACAGTTAGAATTTTTGAACTTTCGTTCGAGATCCCTGGTGAGAAAATAGAGTCATATCGAATACTGCAGAAAGGTGGTCGAAACCATACATGTTCCCTGTCCTTAACGGAGCTCGACAAGCAAAAATCGAACTTCAGAAGCATATTCCGTCTTTTATAAATGTATGCGGTTATCGTGCTCTTGAAATCTATGACGCACAACCTCGAACATGCGCGTTGTGCAATTCTACTGAACATATTCATGTTGAATGTACTGGAGGCGTGTCCCGTAGATTCCTTCCGGTGAGGCTCCAAGTCTAAGCCCCGTAACCAGTATGAAATTGTCATATACTGATGCCACGGCCGTTCGCGATCTCCGCGAACAAGAATTGTCCGGACAGGTGGCAGAATCCGGGACTAGAATAAGACCGTAGAATTATCTTCTGCCCACGACAAGCAGATAGTGACTCCATTGAACTTTTATGTGAGCACCGCCTCGTCCGTTACCGATATGGACCGCACTGTATCGCTGTCTGGTGAACATCAAAAATGGTTCAAATGGCTCTGAGCACTATGGGACTCAACTCCTGTGGTCATCAGTCCCCTAGAACTTAGAACTACTTAAACCTAACTAACCTAAGGACATCACACACATCCATGCCCGAGGCAGGATTCGAACCTGCGGCTGTAGCAGTCGCACGGTTCCGGACTGCGCGCCTAGAACCGCGAGACCACCGCGGCCGGCTGGTGAACATCAGACTGAGCAATCGTCGCAAGGGTGGAGCAAACAAGCTATCCCATGAGAGCACCTCTGGAAATATAACCGAATCAGTCATACTGGTGGCACACTGTGAAGGAGGAACAGAACAGGAATTATCCGGTCCCCGCACAATATGAAAGGAAAAAAAGGAACAGAGGGGGATAAGATATGTCCAAGAGTCGAACCATGGCGAGGAAATAAATATAGCAAATGTGCAGACAGTGGACCTGTCTGTACGGGGAGAAGTGACACGAGATGATGATGTCACATCACGCAGGAAGGATGGGGCAGTCGCCGACGATTTCGGCTTCAAGATCGCCGACGGCGTCGCCTTCGCCATCTCTCAAGAAATCTCAAAAATAAGAAACGAAGGCGCGCACAGCAGTCGGCATAGAGTATGGCTCCCGCAATAAGAGAGAGACTGAGATAGATACTTGAACGTGAAAAAGAAGAGGACGGCGGTACAATGAAACAGGATACCGACATGGCGATGGCGATGAGAGATCAGGGAAGAACAGACGGTGCAAGATAAACTGGCACTCGACATGGCTATGATGGTTAGGAATATAAATATGAATGCACGGAAGATGTAGAATCTCAGTCTGACCAGGAAACTGAAGAAGTTCCGGAAGTGGTAACGAAACATGCAGACGGCGAAGCAACAAATAACTGAGTGTGGTGGAACATGAAGTTGGGAACTAAAATGCCTTCACTTGTGTCACCAACTCTAACGTTTTATATCATTGGAAGAAACGTATGCTGTAACTTCTCTTACCATCAACAATATACAGAATGACACGAAGGTGGCTGCTTTAAAAGAATTTTATATCAGTCTGATGCGGGCATTGTTCTGCTTCAGGAAGTGAACATTAAAAACTTGTAGGTTCCTGGATTCCAAGTGTTTTTAAACGTTACCTGTGAAAAATAGTGTGGTGCTGCAGTCCTGGTGAAGGATGGGATAGATTGAAAGACGTTACTTGTTTAGGATCTGGACGAGGTATTAGTTGTCGAATTTTAATAGCTACTACAATAATAAATGTTTACGATCACTAATGGAGCAAGCTTAGAGAACAGAGTGGCAATTTTTTAAAAATTATTTAGTGTTTTTTACTTAAGGACAACTACTCGGAAGTTTCAATTGGCGGCGACTGGAACTGTGGTGTACACAGAAAAGATCAAAGCCCGAATTTCAAATCCTCCAAAGAACTTGAGGGACTAGTTAAAAATATGAGTTGGAAAGGATGCGTGGGAATTAAAGTATCGCACGAAACTTACTGGCAGATTAAAACTGTGTGACGGACCGAGACTTGAACTCGGGACCTTTGCCTTTCACGGGCAAGTGCTCTAACATCTGAGCTACCCAAGCACGACTCACGCCCCGTCCTCACAGCTTTACTTCTGCCATAAAGCAGCTTACTACGCCGCCCTTTAGCCTACAGAATTTGTTTTAAAAAGGTGAAGATAATAAAAAATAACAGTTGGCGATAAAATCGGTGACTTAAAGGTAAAATGGCAGAAAATTCTGGAACTTAAAACATAAAACACAGGGTTGATGATGCTAAGAAAATACACAGGAAGCAGAAAAATAATAGGCAGACAATTAAAAAACATGGCGACAGTCTGGTTTCTGTTCGCAAGAGATATAAAATGCACACCCAGCGACAGCATGATTTCTGTTCGTAACACTGTGGAAAGACGCACAACACTGAACATTCACTTAAACACTGCACTAAAAAGTTGGCACAAATATGACATACCACAGCCGAGAGCAGGTGGGGGGGGGGGGGGGGAACTGGACAGATGATGGGAAAATAAAAAAGGGGGGGAAGGAGAGGAAAAGTGAAGGGGGGAGGGGGGAAGGAGCCAATGGAGAATGAGGACCCATAAGAGGGGTGGCGGGTGCTGAGCAGACGTGCCAGGGAGTGGGGAAGGCAGAGGAGGGGAATACAAAAGGACCCGGGGGGGGGGGGGGGAGAAGGGAGATAGGGAGAGGTTGGACAGGGAGAAAACACAGGATGGAAGGGGGGAGGAAGAGGGAGCCCAGGGAAAGGACGGAGGAAAGGAGGGGAGTGAGGATCAGAGTTGATAGGAGGGATAAATGGAGGGAGAGAGGGCATCATCCGGGAGGGGCAGTTGATGGAAGCCACCTTGGGAAAGGAGATGTAGGGTGTAGTGATGGAGGGTAAGGGGGATACAACAGTGAAGACGTGGCAGGGGGCGGGGATGGGAGAGGAGAGGAGCAACCAGGGGGTGAGGGGGATCAAGGCGGCGGGAGGTGTAGAGGATGCGGATACGTTCGAGGAATAGGAGATCATAGAGGATCCGTGTGGGGGACTAAAGGAACTTTGGGGCTGGTTCTAGCCCCTAAATAGCTGTCTCCAGCCAATCAGGTTTTGGCGTAGTGATACTTCCTGCATGCCGTGGCTCGTGCTCCCCCTGCAGGAAGTAGTGCTCGGAATGTCTGTCTCCATTATCTTGTATGGTCCGGTGTTCACCGTGGTGCTTTTGGTACGCCTTGGGCATAGACAACGCTGTCCGCTGTGGTGTAATATGGGTTGCCGGCCCTCAGGGGCTACCTTGGCTCCGGCGTAACAATAACCACAGAACAAAATAGGAGCTTAACGATAGAAATGACGTGCGCTGACGTTTTGAAAATCATTAAACATGGCCCCGTTAAGAAGTCACCAGGTCCTGAAAAACTGACCATAGATTTTTATGCTGCTTTTTGGCATATTGTAGTCAACACTTTTGCGGAAATAGTGAACGATGTCCTGAAAGGAGAAACTGTGCTCCCAGAGTTCAACGAAGATATGACTATGTTGCTTCCCAAAGGAATAACTACAGAAGTTAAAGATCTTTGCAAAATGACACCTATATGTCTTATGAATGCCGGGTATAAACTCGTTGCGCGGGCAATGAAAGAAAGACTTAGACTAGCCTTGCAGAAGATAACCGGATGTCATCAGACATGTCTTCCTGGTCGAAGATCTTTCAAGACAGTGAGTGAGTATCAGGATACTATAGCAACACTTTCCACGATCACACCAAAAGCAAGCCTCGCTTTTATAGATTTTTCGAAACGACAGGGCCAATAATCAAATTTATTTACATTGACGACACATATGGGTTTTAATGAAAATTTCGTGCGCATTTTAAGCAACATTGTGAAAGGTATCAAAACTATAATTTTAATAAATGGACACCAACTCCAACCAATTGGAATTAACAATGGCGTTCCACAGGGAAGTCCAATATTAATGTTTGCTTTATATAATAGCATTAGAGCCACTGTTGCGAATTTTTGATAACCAGCTAGTAGGAGTTCAAATATCAGGGACTAGTAGAGTCATCAAAGCGTACGTTGATGACGTAGGAGTTGTCGTAGGAAGTGATGAAGATATTAAACGTCTCACAGAAACTGTACGCCTTTATTGTATCCAGACAGGTGCCAAAATAAATGATATTAAGAATTCATTCTTAAGCCTCAAAGGTTGTAGCAACATGTGCTTGGAATGGGCGAAGTTGGTTGACCATCATACGGCATTGAGAATGACTTTCTATCGGAGCCCACTTCTAACGACAACTTTTAATTGGAGGAAAATGGCAAATCATATTCGAGCGGCTTTAATATTAAATCAATCTGAACATTATACAAAAGATTAAAGTAATCAATTGCGTTATTCTGTGCAAAGCAGTGTACGTAAATCAACATCTGCCTATTTCTAAAGCAACAGCAAAAAACATCATGAGTCGAATTTGTAGATAAATCTGGCAAAGGCACATCTCCGGGGTGGCATTGGCTATAGCTACTTTAAAACCCGGAGATGGAGGACTTTGTCTTACTGCCATTTATCGTAAAATTATGGGCTTATTTGTTAAAAGGACTATTCAACTGACTGATGACCACCTGAGTAGTATCACAGCTAAGCTACTCAAGATAGTGAAACCTGAAATTATGGCACCACCTGTCAATGTAAACAGGATAAATTATAAACTGAAACATATCAGAGACTTCTATCTTGCGTTAAGTTATTTGGAATAAACTGTAGAGGAGAAAAACAAAAGGAACGCGCTTAACACAACAGGCGACCGAAATAAAATGTAATTAAATTATCCCAGCAAAAATTGGAAAGTCATATGGAGAAACATCAATAATAAAATACTTTCCACAGATATTAGAGTGGTGTTGTACCGCGTTATAAGCAATACAGTTTGCACAAACGACAAGTTATACTCAGTGGGTTTATGTGACATAAACACCTGCGCAGATTGCAACGCAGTCGATTCTTTAACTCATCGTTTTGTTTGTAACGGCTATCAGGATATATGGAATGCAGTGCAGAAACAGATCGCATTCCTTGAACGAAGCGACTGGAACAACTCCCCCCTCCCCCCCCCCCCCCCGAAAAAAATACTCTAGCGAAATTTTGGTTAATTTCAACAATTTTTGAAATTTTTCTGGAGTGTAACCACTGCACACAGACAACAAATGGATTTATAGATAAGAGGCTAGCAGAAGAAAGCAGAAAAGGCAAGAACACGGTTTGGGCTGTAAGGGGAGTATGGAGGCCTCACAAAAAATGTTTAAAATTTAAAAAAAAAGAAAGAAAGAAATCGATAGAGCCTTTTCCCGCGCAAGCCAAAGTTCCCCAGTTCTAGTCTCGGTCCAGCACACATTTTTAATCTGCTAGGAACTTTCATATCAGCGCACACTCCGCTGCAGAGTGAAAATTTCATTTTGCAAGCATCTACCAAGCTGTGGATAGGCCACATCTCCACAATTTCCTTTTGTCCAGCAGTGCTAGTTTTGCAAGTTTCGTAGGTTTGCGTCTGTAAAGTTTGGAAGGTAGGAGGTGAGGTACTGGCAGAAATATAGCTGTGAGAAAGGCTTCTGAGTCGTGCTTGGGTAGCTCGATCGGTAGAGCACTTGCCTGCGAAATGCGAAGTTCGCGAGTTCGAGTCTCCGTGCGGCACGCATTTTTAATTTGTTGGGAAGTTTCAAACAATGAGGAGTTTGACGCGTTTTGCAAACCTCACATCTGTCGCACAAGCCTTCATGCAAAATTAACTCCGTCGATCTGTGAGATGGGATAAGACATTCCCCCTTGCTGTCCAGTTACTAAGTCGCATCCATGCCCAGCCAAATCAACGCTGAGTTTTATATTTGTATCGATGACATTATAATAAATGCAAATGTATCATATTTCATTCCTTCAGTTAATTTGAATTTATTACATTTTTGGTGCCCCACATAGGGCCTCCCAGTTGTCATTCCCTGTATCACTTTTCAATTTACCCCATAACAGTTATCATTTTTAATCAGATTTTTAATACGTGTAGTTTCCAAGTAGGTAAATTAGAATATGAAGCCTATTGCAATTTTAAATTGGTATCCTCATGACGATAAACAGTTTAGTGGTGAAGTGGAAACTTTCAGGCGTTTTAGCGACCAAGTGTCATTATTCGATATGGTAGGGCAGGCCGAGAAACATAGGATCAATAACGCGAGTTTAGCATCTTACAAAGAAACCGTGCCTGATCGTCATCACCGATTTCGTCTAAATTTGTGGTATATGCAGAGCTTAGACAGAAATTAATGACAGAAGTGGCAGCTCTAGATGGTCAAACGTTTGGCAAAAACAGCGTTTATGGCACGGGTTGGAAGAAGAATGATCCATTTATTCTAGCATAGTATCAAAGCAATGGTTGGCGGAGCGGAAAGAGTATTCATCGGTAATCCTTGGGTCATAGGGTTATGTCCCTATGCTGGAAACATTTTTTCTTTTCAGTTTTTACGTTTTTTAAACAGTAAATACAATGAAATAATGCTCAGTATATCGTTTTTATTGGTGTTTTTATAAAAGGCATGAAAAACAAAGGCAAAGGAAAATTTGGGATTCCATATAAATTTTCGAGAAGTGATTACAAGGCTTACGCGAGAATTTAGTGTATAAAATTAAATACTTGCATTGCTTTACAGTTGATTTACACGCCTGGGGTGATAGTCATAATAAAAACAGGACAAGCAGTAATTTTCTCGGCATTTTAGACATGCTATAAACGCCACATTTACAATGATTGTTTTAAAACTTCTATAGAAAAACAAACTTGGTTTATATTGATAATAAGGTTCTCCCACGTCGCACAATTTGGCAGCAAACCAAGCGTAACGCATCATTTCACCAAACTTGTAGAGGATAGCTGGCGATGTACAGCAGAAAGTATTTTGATGCAGTGTTCTCGGGATGTAATTTCTTTTTCTTCCTCGATAAGATAAGAGCAATTTTTAAAGCTTTTAGATCAAATTATTTACCCGGCCATAAAAACACACATCACAGAGTTGCGTTAGCGGAGTGCATTTCGCGAGGGAAGTCACTTTAGTACTGCACGATGCCAATCATTCTTCATTTTGAAAAACTCTTTTCGTATAATTGGAGATTTTTTTGTCCTCTTCGCGATTCAGTTAACAGAAGAAATTTGTTCTGATGCACCTATAGCTTGATCACATCAGCCAAATATCTTTTTGTATAAGATTGTTGCAAGTTTCCCAGATTTTGATTAAATAATGATGACACTCCTACATTCTGTAGTTGTACTCATTCACAGTTTTCTGAATCCTCGCACCAAAAGAGCAGGGATACGTAGACTGCTGGAAATAATTTTCCAGGAAGGGTTATAGCATATTTCGCTGTACACGAGTGGGTTACTTTGTCCATACTGCTTTTGCCGCTCGTAACCTGGAAAAAGAATACGCGAATGAATATGTTTTATAATACATGACTTTTTGAGCATTTCGACTGGCATCGAGGAATCTTGTTTGATCAGATTCTTTAATTAGAATCCCTTCTTTGAAAATTATTTGCAAAGTTCTCGCTCGTGAGCAGTGTTAAATTACAATCGTTTCGTGGAAATTGAATAGCAATTCCAAATTATTTTTTGCCTTTTATGAAAATGTTAATACAATATGTTGAGCAATATTTCGGTTTATTTGCACTGTAAAAACGTAAAAATTGTAAATAAAAGGGAAAAACGTTTTCGCACAGGAACTCGACCCCACGACCCTCGGATTACCGTTGAATACTCTTTACGCGCAGCCAAATACGGCCTGGAAAAATCGCTCATACCTCGCTCGGCCCACGCCAAAACTGATATATATATATATCCCTTGGCCGTTTGGAGATCCCAGTTCTGTCACTTTCATTTCTGGCCAAGCCCTGCATATAAAATAAATTTTGACGACACTGGCGATGACGAGTAAGCGCAGTCCCTGGTTAGGGCCTTCTTCTGAAGAAAGGCGGAGAAATACACCTGGAGACGAAAATATTGGGCAGTTTGTTTTGACACGATACCTTCTCAAAAGGTCATTGTGGTAGCTGGACTGCTGGTTGTACTTTGGAACTCACGAGTGGTTCTTGCCGCCGATCTGTTGTGATGTTTTACAACCACCCTCCGCAATGCTCGCAGTACCTGTCTAACACTATATGAGGTCTGTCTTGTTTAGCTGTGGCTGTTCCATCGCTTTTCCACTTCCTAGTTGTTGTGGCGTAGTAAGACAGCCACGCCACTCGAAAGTAGCCGAAAGGCACGCGTTAACACACGCAGGCTAGTAGATAGGTCTGAAACAGGATACGTAATGAATGCTATAAAGAAAAGTACGTAGCTCCTGGAATACTTAACTTTAATCCATCCTTGTGGTACATCGCTCTTGATGATACAAGTGAGACCCTTTAGATACAAGCTATGTAATGCTAATGGCGCCTTGCTAGGTCGTAGCCATTGACTTAGCTGAAGGCTATTCTAACTATCTGCTCTGCAAATGAGCGAGGCTTCGTCAGTGTGCATCGCTAGCTAAGTCGTCCGTACAACTGGGGCGAGTGCTAGTAAGTCTCTCGAGACCTGCCGTGTGGTGGCACTCGGTCTGCGATCACTGTCAGTGGCGACACGCGGGTCCGACATGTACTAATGGACCGCGGCCGATTTAAAGCTACCACCTAGCAAGTGTGGTGTCTGGCGGTGACACCACACTAGTCACACTGCCAACAGTCGACTTGGGCAGCTTTAGAAGTATTGGAATGTCCCTGATGAATTTGTTACTCATGTGACATGCAATGACCAGTCTACGTTCGGAGTCACTGAGGTCTCTTGACCGACCGATTCTGCCGTTACTGCTTCTTTACTGAGAAAACAATACTCCCCGCCTCTCACGACGTCTAGT
Source organism: Schistocerca nitens (assembly GCF_023898315.1). Lineage (NCBI taxonomy): Eukaryota > Metazoa > Arthropoda > Insecta > Orthoptera > Acrididae > Schistocerca > Schistocerca nitens. Next base: position 777,859,184 of record NC_064616.1, read on the forward strand.
GGTCAATTCCGCTGTACATAGGGGTGTCCGGATACTTTTAATCGGATAGGCCCCCAAGCAGGCACAAAGAGGGGAGTACGAACTTGAGTGTCGGCGAAAGGAGTCGCTTGTGACGCGTTTCCACTATCGCCGTTCGAGGCCTTCCATCTGCTGACGGAGCGAGCATAGCAAATATCTGGTGTCTGTCGCAGCTACAGACTTCACTACTGGAAGGTTAAAAACTGATTTTGGGTTCGTTTTCTGTAACTATCATGCCTTCCGTGATTTCTTGATTGCTGAGAATGCCCAGAATTTCGTGCGTAAGTGTGTTCACTCCAGTTTGGCCTTCGTTTCCTATGTTTTCCGATAAAATTAACTAAATCCGCGTGGCAGCAACTGAATGAGAGGAATTCCTTTTTTTTCCCTAATCACTGTGGCGTGAAGTCTCATTTCGGTAACCTTTTATAGAGGTCGCTGATAGTCCACAATTTACTGCGGTTGTCTCTGCTAGGGTACCATAGTTGAAACGGCAAAATACTTTTCTTAGAACATAAGGACAATGATAGGACAGAACGATGGAAGAACACCGTTTCTCTACCTTTCATCAAAAAAGTAACGGATCAAATCGGCAAGATTTTAGAGAAACATAACCTTCAACCGATTTTCAGACCGACTAAGAAAATAGGCCAAGCACTTCGTACCGTTAAGGATAAACGTCTCCCTCTGTCTGCAAGTGGTGTATACAAGATTCCGTGTACATGTGGTAGGGTCTGCATTGGAACTACAAAGAGAAGTGTGAATACACGGTTGAAGGAACATAAAAGTCTTTACCGACTAGGGAAAACAGACAAGTCAGCCGTGGCGGAACATGCTCTTCAGTCGGGTGATCACGCAGTGAAATTTTAGGAAACTTAAAACTTATGTACTATTACGAACTATTATCCATGGCTATACAGAGAAGCCATCGAAATATATAAACATGGTAATAATTTTAACAGAAAAGAAGAAGCTATGAAACTCAGCGACGTATGGACAGTGGAGCTACAGAAACGATGAGAAGTTTTTATTTTTGACGTAGTATGATCGATAGTTATATTTTATCCTTGACAAGGTTCATCTCTGCTATCACGTGAAATCCAGACCACGCCCACTTTCGACCGTATTTAGGCCGTTCTTCTACGTCCGACTCGTCAGTCGGCAAGACTCAGCACAACCAGGAGCACCTCCGAAGATGTCCAACGTAGCTTTGGACGAAACATCAGGGATAGAAGAGTTCCATGGACCACGGCCATACAACCCGGAAAGCCTTCATTGTATGATTAGAACATAACTGTTAAGGTCTATTGATTAAATGAATGCTCACGCAGTGCTGCAAATTGTAAAACATTTCTCTCTCTTTGAATTCCTTCTTTTGGCTTGTTTTAAGTATTAGGAGACGCGATCGATGCCCCTGGCCCTAGGAAGCCCAGAAAAGTAATCTGAGAGCAGCGTCGATAGTCGGTATATGTGATACTACATTGCTTCCAGCAACTGACCGACGCAGCACCCGCCCTACGGAGAAAAAAGGCTTGCTAGAGGTCGGTACGTCGTGAGTTCTGGGGAGTGATAGGCTACCCGCGATTGTTGTCCAACACTCCAGTGCAGTTTTAGAGGGTAGGGTCAACATTAAACGCGAAATATCGAATTTATCAAGAAATTGGCGACAGTTACAATAACTGATCAACTTATTAAATACAAAAGCTCTAACTAAATGCTAACGTACTGAACTCGAGTAACTTCCAGAGAAAGAGTTTCCTCTACTAGGGCGCCCTAGCCACAATTCAGTGCGCTGTTATTTGACACGGACTATACACGATTCAGTTGAATTAGTGTGAGGTAGAAACTTCTGGTCCGCAGTCGACTGGGTCCAAAGTTATTAGAAAAAACAACGGAAACTTCAAATTTACCTTTAATCCGCTGCCGGCTATAAAAATTCAGATACATACGTTTTTATAATAATTTAGTTTATTTGTACAACTTGCCCAACATTCACAACATTTGTTCAGAGTGACGTTATGTTCTGTGTTGACACGACATAAACTCACGAAGTTCCGCCGTGTCCGTTCGAACAATCCTGGTGTTTATAAGGTTTGTAATTTAAACCAGCCACGTGTTGTAACGAGAACAGTCTCAATAGCTGACTCTGTCATAAGCCTTTTAAAAGAACCCAAAAATACGAAATCAAGTGGGGAGAGATCAGATGAACTCGCCACTCGATATGGTGTTCGCCTACAAGTTGAGTGGACGTGCTTACCCTGCGATGTTAGTAACTATGAACCTCTGAAGAAACAGTTCATTACATCATATAAACAACGGTCCGTATATCCTCGTATTCGACTCAATCGTGTTTGAACCAGGATTCCTTGTGCCAAATCGACACATTTCCGCGCTCCATGGTCCCAGATAATTCAGCATTATCATGGAAATACTTTGTATGCTTCATATTAAAAACAAACAAGGGAGTCAGTTATAAGTATCCTTCAAGCCAGACCTAAATGGAATCCGTCCAACAGATTAGTAACCGTTGATTTGGCAAACTCGGCTCGGTCTTGATGCGTTTCTGCCATGCCTGTCAAAGAGTGTCCCACGCTTGTTCCAAATTTAGGTGTCAGATGTACAATAATCGAATGTTGCCGTGGTCTTCAGTCTGAAAACTAGGATGATGCTGTCCACCATGCTAGTCTATCCTTTGCAAGCCTCTTCATCCCTTCGTAACTATTACAACCTATATCCATTTGAACCCGCTGTCTTGATCTCCCTCTACAATTTTTACTCTCCACATTTCTCTTGATTACGAAATTGATTATTCCATAATGCTTCAGTCAGGCACCGATCCGTCCCTTTTGTAAAGTTGTGTGATACATTTCTTTTTTTCCCTTTTCAATTCAGTACCTCCTCATTATGTTTCTGGGCTGTTCATCTAATCAGTATTCTTCTGTAGGGCTACATTTAAATATCTTCTGTCCTCTTCTTTTGTGAACTCTTTATTAAGACTTTTTCACGCGCAAATTTATATTTGATGTTAACTTATTTCTCTTTTTCAGTAATGCTTTTCACGCTACTGCCAACCAGTATTTTATACCATCTCTCTGTTGGTCATCGTCAGTTATTTTGCTGCCCCAATATCAAATCTCGACTGCTAATTTAGTGTCCCATTTACTTATCTAATTCCGTCAGCACTGCCTGATTTAATTCGGCTACATTTCATTACCCTTGTTTTATTTTTGTTGGTGTTCATCTAATAAAGCTATTCAAGGCACTGTCCAATCCGTTCGATTATTCTTCCAAGTCCTTTGCCGTCTCTGGCAGAATTATAAGTCGTTGGCAAATAGTTTCATCTCTTTCAACTTTAATTCCCTTTCCAGTTTTCTCCTTGTTTGCTTTACTGCTTGTTCAAAGTACAGACTAAACGATACCGAGTTACAGGCTACAACCTTGTCTGTCTTCATTCTCAACTACTGCTTCCCTTTCACGTCCTTCGACTCTTTATCACTGCGGTCTGGTTTCTGTACAGCTTGAGGATAGTTTTTCGCTCCCTATAGTTTATCCCTACTGCTTTAAGAATTCTAAAGACTTTATTCCAGTCAATATTGTCAAACGGTTTCTCTAAATTGACAAATGCTTTAAACATAGATTTGTGTCTCTTCAAACTATTTACTACGATACGTCGTACGGTCGGTGTTGCCTCGCGTGTTCCTACATTTCTCGAAAAGCCAAACTGATCTTGACCGAAGTCGGCTTCTTCCCCGAGATCGGCCTCTACCAGTTTTTACATCCATCTATAAGCAATTTGCTTCACTATTTTGCAACCATGACTTACTAAACAGATAGTTCAGTAATATTCACACGTCTCAGTTTCTGCCTTCTTTGTAATTGGAATTATTACATTCTTCTTGTATAAAAGACAATACCACACAGAAGAGAGTTAACACGAGTCGCAGACAGATGGTGTGGATGAAAATAGCCCTGTAACGTGTTTCTTGAAGTTTTCCCGGCGGATCGAATATTCCATCAGTTTTCGGGTGTGCATTGCGCATATTATTAATTCCTGTTACGATATTTAGGCTGAAAATCTTTCTGTCATTCTTACAGTGAGTTGCTTGCACTTGCAGAAGTTGATCGTATCGCAAATTCACTCCCGAAAAATGATGGAAAAGTGCCTCTAACGTGCACCAGCAAGAGCTGCATATCGTAGTCAAACAAGAATTTAAAAAATCCTCTAGACGTGGCACAATACCAGCAGCAGATAGACTAGTCTACTTTCACGTATGAAGAAGAAAGTAAGTAAAAATACAAGGAATAAAAGCATGTAAAAATTACGATAAAGTTCCTCTTGCGTTGATCAATATTGTTTATTGATGTTACCCCTTGAAATTCTGGGATCATTCTTTTACCTGAAATGAAGGAAATTTTGTGGTATGTTGGAATTTTACGGTACACTGGTCATCACATACTTTTAATGTCCAGCACAATTTTCCAGTTTCAGTTGTACATTATGCTCACTTGTAGTCGTATGGAATGGGCTCTAAACTTCTTCAAGAAGTGAAGTGAACGCAGTAGGTGGTTAACTATTTGATAACAACCGTCACATCTATTTTAAAGAAATCTAATCAGATTTAGAAGGAGCCGACGGAGGGGCACACATTTATCTACTTTCTCCATCATCTCTTTCTACTTCCTTTTTTCGGACGCTCCCGTAATAATTTATACCGCTTGACAAAAGGGGCGAAGCACCCATAAGACAGTGTCAGACGTCAGCATAACTACGAACACGTACAGTCCTTCAGCGGATATGTAAACGTGAGAGTTGCAATTCTCTGTGACATTTAGGATGGCCACTAGAATGCATTAGTATTGTTCGTGTTTCGTGTGGTTATCAGTCCTGGTACCGTATGTAAAGGGCGTGAACAGCGTCAGATGTTGAGTGATCAATGTCAAGTCCACAGAGATGACTCATACTCGTTTGAGACAGCGTTATCAGCACCTGACAGAGTTTGAAAAGAGTCTTATTGTATGTCTGGCCGGTAAAATCGTGCAATATCCAGATTTTTAGGTCGTTCGAACGTGACAGTGGTTCAATGATGGACTGCATAGGAACGCGAGAGCAGACATACTCTTTGTCAAGATTTCAGTTGACTACGACTGACCACCGCAAGAGAGGATGCCGTATTGTGCACCAAGCACATTTTAGCCCCTTCATACGTGCATCGGCGATTCGAGAACGGGTAATGGTCTTCCTTTGTCTCAACCCACACCATTGGTCGGAAACTAACAGCTGCCGTAGTAGGGAATTACCGTCACGCGCACAGACTGCCGTTAACACCTCAACACAACACCTCAACACAATTGCCTACGTTTGGAGGGGTGCCACGTCTGGGAAGCACGAACAGCTTAACGGCACCGCACTGTGTTCAGCGATGGATCGCGGCCCACACTACCCCGGATGAATATCGATCGCCGGTAAGTATGGCGGCAACCTGGGGAGAGGTCCCATTCTTCCAATGCTTTTGAGAGGCACAGCGGTATACCCCTGGCGTCATGGTGTGGTAGTCACTGCTTCAGGTCACCGCTAGTAGTGATTGAGGGAACTCTTGTGGCACAGCGGTACGTCGAGGGCACACTGTGTCTTCATGTGTTACCTCTCATGAGGCAGTATCGTTGTACCATTTTTCAACAGAACAATGCTCGTCCGCACATGGCACTTGTCTCTCTGAACTGTCTGCATAATGTTGAGGTACTCCCGTGTCCAGCAAAACCCCCAGATCTGTCACCAACAGAACATATCTGGAATCAGCTCAGACGTCAACTTCAACCCAGCGCTATTACACAGGATATCAGTGACCAGTTACAATAATTGTGAGCTAGCTTGCCTCTGGAGAGGGTACAACAGCTTTATCACACACTTTCTAGCTGAATCACTTAATGTAGCTCGGTCATACAGAGTGCAACGTCATTGTAATAATTGGGTTCACACTGCCCAGTTATTAGTGAATTTGACTTGATTTTTTAATCGCTGAAATATCACGACATACTCTCTCTACTGCCAAAATTTCATTTCGTTTGCTAATCTCCTTCTGGGTGCTTAACGTTTTTCTTTGTCGGGCAGTGTATATCTGATGATTTCAATAAAACTTTTGGCAAGAGAAGTGGACATTACCTAAACCAGTTATCTTAATTTCCTTGTTGAGTATTTTCAGAAGCTTCGTCATAGTGTCCTCAGATGGAATATGTCTAATATCATCTCTTTATTAGCTCAGTCGTTCTCAGTTTCATCAGGTAACCATGCGTTCCGCTATCATGTTCAGCCTTCTTCATATGGCTACGTGTCACAGGGAGGATATTAGCAGGAGTTTTATCTGTAGTGAAGAAGTTGTTAATCAAGAAAATTTCCTATATTTCTTGCACTGAAATCTTGGGGTTGGCCGAGTTGAATTATATGCTGTAACTCTGTTACGCGACGATTAACCTCTTTGCTTATTTTTGAAGACTGCTGTCGCTCTCAAGTAGGGATTCATATTTCTAAACTTTTGTAACATGGATGCCAAACGTAGAGGACCTCCTTGACTACAAATACGAGGGTTACCCAGAAACTAATGCACCGCTTTTTTTCTCTCAGCCGAAAACAATGCTTCGAATGCGAAACGTTACGTATGTATTATTTGAAGTCTCCTGAGTGAGCGCGCTATGTTTCCGTCACTTCCGACAAATAGCATAGCTGCAGGACAGTTTCAAAATGGCGTCTGTAGGTGATGTACGTTAAAAGCACCGTGTCGTCATTGAATTTCTCACTGCAGAGAAAGAAACTGTGGGGAATATTCACAAACGCTTATACACAGTCTGTGGAGCATCTGCTGTCAACAGTAGTACAGTTAGTCACTGGGCACGGAGGGTGAGGTCATCAGAAGGGGGTTCGGCGGAGCTCCACGATTTGCAGTAGGTCACACCTGACATGTTGTAGCGAGCTGATGTTGTCATTCGCGAGACGCCATTAAAGGATGCCAGTCGTGGAAGACATTTTGAGGATGATGAGGTGACTCACACAGTGAAACACTGGCTCCACCACCAGAACAAGGATTGGTACCGACAGCCCATGATCGCGCTGGAGGAAGGCTCAAATGGTTCAAATGGCTCTGAGCACTATGGCACTTAACATCAGAGGTCATCAGTCCCCTAGAACTTAGAACTACTTAAACCTAACTAACGTAAGGACATCACACACACATCCATACCCGAGGCGGTCGCGCGGTTCCAGACTGAAGCGCCTAGAACCGCTCGGCCACTCCGGCCGGCTGGAGGAAGGCCATGGAACGGGATGGAGACTACGTGGAAAAATATGGTGTGTAGATAAAACACCATTCTCTCGTGTGTGTAATTCTCTTATGTTCAATAAAGAATTGATGAAAAAATGGGGTCCATTACTTTCTAGGCAACCCTCGTGTTTTAACTCATTTACGCAATGTATTTCGAATAAAGTCTTTCCAAATGAAATGTACAGATGAACACGTGTAAGTTTTCTACTCTCAGTAAATGGAAGTGTCAGTAAGAACACAAACACCAAAATTTAGCATAGTGTGGTTATTATCTATACATAAATTATGCAAATAAATTATAGCGAAACAACTGTTGCCCAGAAGTGGGACTTTTTACAGAATCATATATTACTAATTTTTAAATTTTTCATTTACCCGAGCTAGTTAACCATTTCATAACGAATGTTCCGAAATATCAAGTTTGAACATACAAAAACTCATATTCCTTCGCAAAATTTTGAGCTTCCTTAGTAAAAACACTGATCATCATAAACAAATATATTCAATGCCTATCCGAAATCGTGTTATTCAGAAAATGTGTCCATAAAAAATAGTGGCTGGACAATCTTCCCACGGTGTCCGAGATTGCCGGGAAAGTACCACGTCAGCGTTAACAAAATTGTACACTAGGTGTGCTCACAGTTTTTATTTGCGGATCCTACGAAAGTGCAAATCTCAAGTGTCACTATTTTTTCTTTTATCAAAATTAGAAATTTTAATCAGCAGTACTCACCGTGATATGAAATTTTGGATCGCCGTCAAATTGTACTTCTGCAGCGGACAGAGTGTCACACTTGGAAGGGATGTGTTCCAGTTGTCATAGTCACGTTCGATTGAAATTACCGTAGGATTTTCCCGGTAACGATGCCATGGTGACAGATTTATTGTTATCGTCCCACAGATTGCTAAGCACAGCATTACAGCCCAGAAGATCCTGTAAAAAATATTAGACTTTATAGAGCAGGTTAACATAGCTTTCCTTAGGAATGATGGTATTAGCGATCTTAGACGTATCAGAGTGTTGAGCCGCACTATATTTATTACATGCATGGAACCATGCAGCTCGTGGTCTCGCGGTAGCGTTCTCGCTTCCCGAGCACGGGGTCCCGGGTTCGATTCCCGGCGGGGTCAGGAATTTTCTCTGCCTCGTGATGACTGGGTGTTGGGTGTTGTGTGTTGTCCTTAGGTTAGTTAGGTTTAAGTAGTTCTAAGTTCTAGGGGACTGATGACCATAGCTGTTAAGTCCCATAGTGCTCAGAGCCATTTTTTTTTAACCATGAATAAGGTTCAAATGGTCCAAATGGCTCTGAGGACTATGGGACTTAACATCTATGGTTATCAGTCCCCTAGATCTTAGAACTACTTAAACCTAACTAACCTAAGGACAGCACACAACACCCAGTCATCACGAGGCAGAGAAAATCCCTGACCCCGCCGGGAATCGAACCCAGGAACCCGGGCGCGGGAAGCGAGAACGCTACCGCACGACCACGAGCTGCGGACCATGAATAAGGGCATAATTCAGTCGGAAGAAACTGAATAACGCAAACTCACGTAATTGCTTGATTAATTTTAGAATTTTGATTTGTCAGTATCTTGTCTTATCCCTGGAAGTTTTCCCATCTAATTCACATTGCCTAAACCTTCATCGGTGTACAGGGTGACAATTATTGCATTATATGAAATAAAATCGTCATAACTTCTGAACGGTTTGCGTTAGGACGTTCAAACTGCACAGTTGGCCGTGGGAAATGATGGGAATTAGTATGCGAATATGGTTTGGCTTAGTGACGAGGTCCATTTTCATTTGGATGGGTTCGTCAAAGAGCAAAATGGGTGCATTTGGGGGACTGAGAATCCGCATTTCGCATCGAGAAGTCTCTTCATCGTTAACGGGTGACTGGTGTGCAATGTTCAGTCACGGAAACATCGGTGCAATATTCCTTGATGGCACAGTGACTGCGGACTGGTACGTGAAGACTTTGGAAGATGATTTTAACCCCATTATCCAAAGTGGCCTGGCGGATTAGTGTCGAGGTCCGGTATGCCGGCTAGCCTGTGGATGGTTTTCAATGCGGTATTCCATGATGTACCTCAGCAAATGCAAGCTGGTTTCCCTTGTTCCACCTCAGTTACAACATGTCTGGTTGCACAAACACTGTCTCCACGTACACGTACACCATAATTACTATAATTACTCTACCATTCGAACATTTTGTGGTTACACTCGTCTGGTATGGGACGTTCCCGAGGGGTGGGGGTGGGGGGGGGTGGATTCCACTGGAGGGCCGAACCGCTGTAAACCTGGATTCGGTGTGGGGCAGCGGTGGGGTGGGTGGACTGCTGTGGATTGTTGTGGGGTTGTGGCCCACTGCGGGCTACGGCGGGACGAAGCCTCTCCGTCGTTTCTAGGTCCCCGGTTTCAATACACAATACAATCCAAAGTGACCCTGATTTCGACAAGATGTGGTTCATGCAAGACGAAGCTCGACGCTATTGAAGCAGGGCAGTGTTTGATGTCCTGGACGATCACTTTGGGGACCGCTTCTGGCTCTGAGGTACCCAGAGGCCACTGGCATCGGCCTCGATTGGCCGCCATATTCTTCGGATCTGAACACATGCGACTCCTTTTTGTGGGGCTATATTAAAGACAAGGTGTACAGCAATAGCCCCAAAACCGTTGCTGAACTGTAAACAGCCATTCAGGAAGTCATCGACATCATCGATATTCCGACACTTCAGCGTGTCGTGCAGAATTTCGCTATCCGTCTGCGCCACATCATCTCCAATGATGGCAGGCATATCGAACATGTCATAACTTAAACCCGAATATCTGTAGTGACGTTTACGTGTTGAATAAAGTGTGTGCACTCCGTAGTTCGTAACTCACATGCCGGTCTGACATAAATGCCGTCTTCTCTGATGCAATAATACAAGTTCTTTTTGATATTTATTTTATAATACAGTTATCATTTTCGTCATTGTTGACAACAGACTTGGTGTTTTAAAAAGGGACGTGGCTAAAAAATATATACACTATTAATACTGGGACAGCTAACAGTAGGTAAAGGAAAAACTATATATAATGAACACACACACACACAAATCTCAAATGTGTACATAGTACACCCATGTTATATACATTTTACATTGACATACAGTGCCATATGCAGACGCATATATATGAGACACGTATCATACTACGCGATACATACCATACACGTTTCGAGAACTCTATCGAGAGCTTAGCCATCACCAGAGTGACTGATCTTTTGACTAAAGTTTGCATCCCAAAACGCCCCTCCCGGCGGTAAACTGCATGCATTTCGTGGTGTCTCCTTAAATTCTAAACAATTATCCCAAAAATAGCGTTATTCATGAACTTAAAAAATGTTTCTCAATGGCACACATCACGAGAGCCCTCTCTTCAGCACCAAGATCGAAATACTCCGTCAACAAACGTGACCTCTTCAAGGAATGCCACAAGTTGCGGCGGCACGGTTTCTTTTCGCCCTTTCACCTGTACCTACCAATGAACTTGTCGCAGCAGATCGCCGGTAAGAAAGCCGAGCAGAAACCTACCGTACTGAACCTCGCACCACGCTGCATATAACGTAACTATTCTAAAAATCGGGAAAAGGTCTTAATTTTGGATGAAGGGTGGAAACACTGGTAAAACTTCGGCATATTCTGAAGTAGAGAACAACACGTTCGCTGCCAAGCCCGTGCTAACACAGTCATGCACAAATCATTTCATTCACGTTAGCAAGTTTATCGTAACGTATTTCCCGAAATCTGAACCGCTGCCAAACATGGATTGTTCTTAAATGAAAATGCTCACCACACTATTAAGTTTATCGGTTTCTAATGAACTCAAGTTTTTAGTCACCGATCTGCTCAATATGCCACGCGGAATTACTGTCTTTTCTCGTACACAAAATTACGTAAAAAATCCATACTTTCTAAAAAAAAAAACACACCGGAATAAATATGCCTTCATTTTAAAGCAATTTTGAGGCATGCAGCACAACTAAAGCCAGCAAATTATACCTTCCTTCGGAGCTCATACTACACACGACTGTACCATTCAAAGGCTGGGCTCCGACTACCTAGGTTGCTAGCATTCTCTATCTCCAAGTGAAAAGACGCGCGAAGAAAACTCCGTTGTGATTGGTCAGTTTTCTTTAAGGCCAATAGAAAAACATTATTCTCGCGCTTTAGTCCGCGCTTTTCATGACTAACCAATCAACAAATAAAACACTTTCAAACTAGACTTTTTCCCGAAATAAATATTTAACATTCCGATTTTTGTTTATACTTCACGTTAGTAATTACTTTCATTTGCACTCCAATTAGCTTCCCTTTTACCATAAACTTAATTAACATATTATGCTACAAAATTCCCCGTCATCTGCATTCACACTCTCTTAAAAATTTCTCACGCTAGTTCCTACAGCGGTTGTCAGTCGAACAATGGTCTACATATTTACTTTAGATCACATTCACGAATCATTCACACTACTAAAAGGATATAAAAAAACTGTACAAACATAAAAAAGCAAAAAAAAACCTTCAAGAAATAAACAGAATAATTCACAAAAACATTCTCTTGACCCGTTTCTTGAATGTCTCTGTGCGCTACTGTACTCTGGTGGATGAAAACTAGAACTACGTACTCGACTGAACCCTCTTCACTGAACCGTCTTCAGACCATCTGTCACTGTGCACACATGAGTCATTCTCCTGATACCCATGCCCTAGACAGGAGCGATATAAGGCGCCACACCTCAAGGTGACTCTGTTTAGTTCCATTCCCAAACTGAGATACTGCTGGAGATCTCTACAGTGCATAATGTATCTCTGTTTTCACCCCAATGTCATCATCAGCTTGGGGTTGGAAACATTTCATGGGACTAGGCACTCTGGACTTAGCAGCAAATTACTATGCTCATCATACAAACTAGCAGGATACATCCTTCACCAGAATCCACAGCAACACCCATGAAATCATCTAACCTGTGGATGTTCTCATCAGATAGCCATCGAATATCCTCAACAGTTATATATTGTTACGTGATATATGTGTATAGGTTGTTAATATCAGGGTACATGAAGCAACACTCATCCTCAGATGCTTTGAACTTTCGACCCACTTCAGGTTTATTAGACTTGGATTACCAATACACACATTGGAAAAGCCCATGGGAATTGCGCCTTAGAAGAAGATGATGAAGATGATGATGATGATGTTTGGTTTGTGGGGCACGCAACTGCGCAGTTATCAGCGTCCGTACAATTTCCAAAACTTTGCTCAGTCCAATCTCGTCCCTTTCATGAATGATGATGAAATGATGAGGACAACACAAACACCCAGTCATCTCGAGGCAGGTGAAAATCCCTGACCCCGCCGGGAATCGAAGACGGAACCCCATGCTCTGGAAGCGAGAACGCTTAAAAAAAGAGCAACATGTTGATATCAGTCGATAATTCAATGTTGACACATGTCCTTTTCGGCACTGTGTCCCACAAAAGTCCTGGCAAGGTGTAATAGAGCGAAGGATCCGGAGTGCGTGGCAATGCATACACTCTGGAAGTTTTCGAAGATATTCACAAATAGTCATATATCTGTGCCCATATATAGCTTTTCATACCACGCTAAATCAGAGATGTTGAATTCCTGTGAAAATTCAGTGGGTGCTTATACTTTACATTCATTATGGCATTGCCTGTTAGGTTGCTGGTGAATGCAGTTATGTCAGGCAATGTGGTTTCGTTGAGTCTGTTTACTGAATCCAGGTAATCCTATGGAAAGACCCCCTTCTTCATCATAAGCTAAAACTTTGCATCATGAGGAAATGCAACTCTAGTTAGGCGCATGTCCCCCTGATGCATTTTCTATGAAGTGGCGCTTGCATAAATCCAAGTCCAGGAACCATCATCCACTTTGAGAATAAAATGTAGCCGGCCGCTGTGGCCGTGCGGTTCTAGGCGCTTCAGTCTGGAACCTCGTGACCGCTACGGTCGCAGGTTCGAATCCTGCCTCGGGCATGGATGTGTGTGATTTCCTTAGGTTAGTTAGGTTTAAGTAGTTCTAAGTTTTAGGCGACTGATGACCACGGATGTTAAGTCCCATAGTGCTCAGAGCCATTTGAACCATTTTTTGAATAAAATGTATCTCTCAGCACTCTCAGGCAGGAAAAGAACCTCACATTTTTTCAAGCCAAAACCACCCAAGTGCTAACTGATTAAATGAACAGCATACTCGCTCAAATGGTTCAAATGGCTCTGAGCACTATGCGACTTAACTTCTAAGGTCATCAGTCGCCTAGAACTTAGAACTAATTAAACCTAACGACATCACACACATCCATGCCCGAGGCAGGATTCGAACCTGCGACCGCAGCGGTCGCGCGGTTCCAGACTGTAGCGCCTTTAACCGCTTGGCCACCACGGCCGGCCATACTCGCTCAAATTTTGGATGAAGACAGGTGTGTGTCATGACACTTGGTGCTTCAAGTTGCACGAAATCTGTGCTGTACGGCAGAACTTCCCCACTGGAGGACAGTGGTCTATACGATGATTCTCCGTTTTTGTGTCTAGTGGCAACCCACAAATGACATTTGAAAGTTTTCCCATATAAGACATAATTCTCCCTGAATTGGTCATGGTAATGCCAGTGGCAGAAATACGATCAACATGCTGCACAAATTTTTCGAGCTCAGTGAGCGACTATCTTGCAGGATCTTCCTCGACGTATGATTTGAAACGATTGCTACTTGTGGCATATGAGTACACAACTTAGTATGATGCTACTGTGGTACATGCCACTCTGTGAGGGTTATACGGAGAGCAGTGGGGTCTCCCTCACAGCATGCCACAGGAGCGAGTAGGCATTTGAAATCAGTGTATTCTACGAAGGTACAAAGCTCCTGGTGAGGGAAATTCTGAAACTTCAGAAACTTGCTCAGTTACTGGTTCCTGAGTCGATCGATCAATCAGATGCTTTTCTAGGCCCTCTCTCATAGCAAAAGAGTTGAGGCATCTAGAGCAATAATGACGTACAGCCTTCTTTTTACTCTGTATGTGTGGAAAGTAAGCAGGACGTGTTCTTGGCCCATATACAGGGTGTACCAGCTATTTTGTCCACCCAAAATATCTCTGGAACAATAACAGCTATTGGAAAACGACTTTCACCGGTATCAATGTAGGGCTGGGGCCCATGAATGTACATATTTGGAAACATTCCAAAACGAAAGCATATGTGTTTTTTAACACAAACTTATGTTTTTTTAAATGGACCTCCTATATTTTTTCTTCAGCAATCAATAGCATGACAAAGCACATACACAATGGCGTTGATTGCATCGCAATATTCCCATTACATCCCGAGATATTGAGACGCGAAGTTGACGCTTCACACACCCGACATGCGCTGCTAGCGCACGTCCTGAGGCTCAGGCGTGAACCCCATGCTGCCCGTAAACGCAGCAGGATGGCAGCAGACCGTATTATTCGTTTCGGACCTCTTGATAAGTATGGAAGTGTGATTACGCATGTCAATCACATCGCGATTACGGGCAGCACGGGGTTCACGCCTGAGCCTCAGGACGTGCGCTAGCAGCGCATGTCGGGTGTTTCAAGCGTCAACTTCGCGTCTCAATATCTCGGGATGTAATGGGAATATTGCGATGCAATCAACGCCATTGTGTATGTGCTTTGTCATGCTATGGATTGCTGAAGAAAAGATATAGGAGGTCCATTTAAAAAAACATAAGTTTGTGTTAAAAAACACATATGCTTTCGTTTTGGAATGTTTCCAAATATGTAAATTCATGGGCCCCAGCACTACATTGATACCGGTGAAAGTCGTTTTCCAATAGCTGTTATTGTTCCAGAGATATTTTGGGTGGACAAGATAGCTGGGACACCCTGTATAGTGCTATGCTGTTTCTCACCCTTGGAGAATAACAGAAAATCTTCACATTTCGTCATGCTGACTGGCCACTCAAGATAAGTAGATGGGTCTGACAATTTTATACTTCCATTCTTTCTTTTCCTACAAATCGTGCTCTTCTGGCTTGCTTTCTTCTTTCTTCAGGGTATAAACCTGAACTGAATTGTGTGGGTTATGCCTCTCAGATGTAGGTATGTCCTGAAATGTTATGGGCAATGAGATGTCATCAGAGTTAAAAAGTTCACAAGCATTGTGGGTTCTGTATGCGATTCGTGCTTGGGATGACCATCACATCCATAATTTGTTTCACAAGCTAGTCTTTACCATGCAAAGCAGA
Source organism: Schistocerca nitens (assembly GCF_023898315.1). Lineage (NCBI taxonomy): Eukaryota > Metazoa > Arthropoda > Insecta > Orthoptera > Acrididae > Schistocerca > Schistocerca nitens. The sequence goes on from NC_064616.1 coordinate 777,874,803, forward strand.
ATTCACGATTAAGATTTTGAACATTAATACATACCTTTTTGCCAGCTATATTCTTGGAAGTTTGATTTCGCTAGACGTCCATTTAATGGGCCAAAAACATGTGTGTGAACATCCAAGTAGTACATGTGGCTGAGTGTCTTACCATACCTCCTTTCTTGCATTATGGAAAACAAGTCTAGTGTGGCATTCGAGATGAAACCATGGAACCACTCAGCAGTTGAGATGGCCCATGACATCACACCAGTTGCCACCCAAATACAGATGGTGGCTTTCTCCTCCACGCCACCTTGTTGTATGGAGAGGGTACATTAGTTTGCAGCATAGCACTGCACCATGCTGAATGGCAGGATACCGCAGATTTATAAAGATTTTAGAGAACTCCCTTTCCAGCATACGTATACACACATTAAGGATAAGGACAGGGTCTATGAAGCTCTCAGTAGAGTTATCTATGTGGGCATATGACATGCACTCCCTAAATATGCCTGGACTCTCATAATAGTGTAACTCTGGCGTGAGATGGACCTGGTCCAATCCATCTTCAAAAGGATGGACGAAGGCTCTGCTGCTGGTCGGTTGGTGACTATAATTAGATGCTCCATGATGAGTAGACAGGACCACAGATGTGGAGCAGCGCCATGACAACCCTGTGGACTGCGTCCTAGATGGGAACAGTACCAATGACGGTCCCAGAAGAGGTGACGACGACGTAGACGAGATTATAGGTGGGGAGGCGCCCGCACATGTGGACTGTAGCCATGACAGTCCCACACTCGGGGAGCCCATCTATGACAATCCCAGGCGAAATGATGTCTCTGTAAAGGGCCCAGCATGCAAGGGCACCCATGATGAGTCTGGACATGGTGGCAGCGTCAGACACACCACCGCCTCAAGTCCGCTTCTGAATGGCTTTCTCAGATATTACACAAGAAAAACGACAGTGGTAAGTATCCTGCATGTGTAACGATTTCGGGAGCAAGAATCCTATGACGATAATAATGACTTCTGATACTTATGCATAGCTTCATATGCATCGAATATAGCCCTCATATCATTATCACCTATTTGTAGACCACCTCATAGCATCTCCAGATAATCATCATCATCATTACCCCTCAACCCACTATCGTTACTGGGAACACCTACAAACAAAGAAACCTGTCATAAGCATTCTATGTAAGTGTGAAAAGTTATTGCAGAAGCAAAAAAAAAAGATTACTCACGTATCTGATCATATACACTCATGTTCAGAAAAAAAACAGAACATGTTGAACTATTCACAGGACATGTACATTAGTATGTTCTGCAGAAATTCTTGAAGGTCTCTCGGGCATACAGCCGGGTTGACTGGTCGTTGTAGAACGAATTTTCGACGGCGTAACATGCCATCATCATCAGGTTACTCCTGTTGACTGACGTCCTAGGCCGGCGGGTGCTGTGGTATATACAGGGTGTTACAAAAAGGTACGGCCACACTTTCAGGAAACATTCCTCACATACAAACAAAGAAAATATGTTATGTGGACATGTGTCCGGAAACGCATTTACATTTGGTACCGTGGTTGCGTAGACAAGAGCTTTCCAATGCCCCCATAAATAAAAGTCAAGAGGGTTGAAGTCAGGAGAGCGTGGAGGTCGTGGAATTGGTCCGCCTCTACCAATCCATCGGTCACCGAATCTGTTGTTGAGAAGCGTACGAACACTTCGACTGAAATGTGCAGGAGCTCCAGCGTGCATGAACCACATGTTGTGTCGTACTTGTAAAGGCACATGTTCTAGCACCACAGGTAGAGTATCCCGTATGAAATCATGGCGGTGAATCGAGGAAGTACAGTACATACTGACGAAACTAAAATGAGCTCTAACATGTAAATTAAGCGTATCCGGACACATGTCCACATAACATCTTTTCTTTATTTGTGTGTGAGGAATGTTTCCTGAAAGTTTGCCCGTACCTTTCTGTAACACCCTGTATACCTGTCGCCTCTCCTCTCCACTGACTCCGCGTATGGACCGAGGGATGTGCAGGCCGCGGTGGTGAGGGTAGCTTGCGCTGACGAGATGACTGATGGGCGTCAGTACGCATGCCGTCTTCGGCGGGTGTGGTGCCCCGTTTCCGCTGCTCCCGCAGAACTTTTATTGCTGGATTCCACGCTTGCCTGAGTTGAAATCCGTTGTCCTTGTTAATAAGGTTCTCGTGCAGCCGGATTTCAATTGCTTCTTTGTATACACAGTCCCAAAAGCGGGATGTGTTGTGCAGGACTTCTGTGTTCTGTATTTCATACGATGATTTGTCTTGAGGCAATGTTCTGCGATTGCAGATTTTGTAGGCTGTTGGAGATCGGTGTGCCGTTTGTGTTCAGTGCACCTTTCCTCGATCGTGCGAATGGTTTGCCCCACATATGCTTTCCCACACTCGCACAGTATGGAAAAACTCCAGATTTCCGTAGTCCTAAATCGTCCTTCACTGTCCCTACAAGGGACTTGATCTTTGGTGGCGGGTGGTATACGCACTTGAGGTTATGACGTCCTAGAATCCTGTCTATTTTTCCAGATACTTTGCCCACGTATGGTATGTAGGCTGTCGCTTTCGGTGGATCATCATCAGGTGTCGGCTGTGGTGTGGTCTTCTGCTTGAAGGTGCGTCGAATTTGGGGGTCACTATAGCCGCTCTTCTGGAACACATCCTTGAAGTGGTCTAGTTCCGGTTTCAAGCTTTCTTCGTCGGAGATCACACGAGCTCTGTGAACCAATGTATTTAGTACTCCTTCCCTTTGTGACGGGTGATGACAACTGGAGGAGTGAAGGTACAGATCCGTATGGGTTGTCTTCCGGTAGACGCTGTGTCCCAGTGTTCCATCAGGCTTTTTCCGTGCCAGGACATAAAAGAATGGTAGCTGCCCGTTTTTCTCTACCTCCATGGTGAACTGAATTTGGGGGTGGATATTGTTCAGATGTTGTAAGATCAGTTGGAGCTTCTCTTCCCCGTGAGGCCAAATGACGAATGTGTCGTCAACATATCTGTAGAAGACTGTTGGTTTTATGGTGCTGATTCTAACGCTTTCTCCTCAAAGTCTTCCATGTACATGTTGGCCACCACAGGTGAAAGAGGGCTACCCATAAGTACGTCGTCTGGCTGTTCGTAGTAATGTCCGTCAAAAAGAAAACATGTTGGCGCGCTGCGTTCTCTGCGTGACTATCCAGACATTGTCGTCCTCCCAGCGGATAACGGGAACATAATCGTTCTACTAACGGCGGCAGAATACAAAGAGAAAATGTACAAGATCTTGGACGACCCTGTTTACAGGAAGATGACGACGGATCCAACCAGTCGGATACAGCGCAAGACGATTGAACTTCTTCGAAGTAGGTTTACAGACGAGATAGCGAAGAAACTTCGGTCGCGTACTACTGCACCACCAAGACTCTATGGACTTCCAAAGGTACACAAGATGGGCACTCCTCTGAGAACGATAGTGAGCACTATAGGAACGCCAACATACCAGCTTGTCAAATACTTGACCGCAGTATTGAGTCAATTGGTTGGCAAATGTGAGCACCACATCAAAAACTCGGCTCAGTTTGTGGAACGAATGGGGAAACTCAAGTTGGCCAACTCAGATCTTATGGTCAGTTTCGACGTTGTATCACTTTTCACGAGAGTTCCACTCAAGGATTCGCTGGATCTTATTGAGAAGAAATTTGGGTCCACATTCAGGAAAGTATTTAACTTTGTGCTCACGTCAACACATTTTATTTTTGAGGACATTACTACGAACAGACAGACGGCGTACCTATGGTTAGCCCTCTGCCACCTGTGGCGGCCTACATGTACATGGAAGAATTTGAGGAGAAAGCTTTAGAATGAGCACCACTAAAACCAACAGTCTTCTACAGATATGTTGACGACACATTCATGGCCTCACGGGGAAGAGAAGCTCCAACTGTTCTTACAACATCTGAACTCTATCCACTCCCAAATTCAGTTCACCATGGAGGTGGAGAAAAACGGGCAGCTACCATTCTTGTATGTCCTGGTACGCAAAAATCCTGATGGGACACTGGGACACAGCGTCTACCGGAAGACAACTCACACGGATCTGTACCTTCACGCCTCCAGTTGTCATCACCCATCACAAAGGGAAGGAGTACTAAATACATTGGTTCACAGAGCTCGTGTGATCTCCGACGAAGAAAGCTTGAAACCGGAACTAGACCACTTCAAGGATGTGTTCCAGAAGAGCGGCTATAGTGACCCCCAAATTCGACGCACCTTCAAGCAGAAGACCACACCACAGCCGACACCTGATGATGATCCACCGAAAGCGACAGCCTACATACCATACGTGGGCAAAGTATCTGGAAAAATAGATAGGATTCTAGGACGTCATACGAGGGCAGTTCAATAAGTAATGCAACACATTTTTTTCTGAAACAGGGGTTGTTTTATTCAGCATTGAAATACACCAGGTTATTCCCCAATCTTTTAGCTACACAACACTATTTTTCAACGTAATCTCCATTCAATGCTACGGCCTTAAGCCACCTTGAAATGAGGGCCTGTATGCCTGCACGGTACCATTCCACTGGTCGATGTCGGAGCCAACGTCGTACTGCATCAATAACTTCTTCATCATCCGCGTAGTGCCTCCCACGGATTGCGTCCTTCATTGGGCCAAACATATGGAAATCCGACGGTGCGAGATCGGGGCTGTAGGGTGCATGAGGAAGAACAGTCCACTGAAGTTTTGTGAGCTCCTCTCGGGTGCGAAGACTTGTGTGAGGTCTTGCGTTGTCATGAAGAAGGAGAAGTTCGTTCAGATTTTTGTGCCTACGAACACGCTGAAGTCGTTTCTTCAATTTCTGAAGAGTAGCACAATACACTTCAGAGTTGATCGTTTGACCATGGGGAAGGACATCGAACAGAATAACCCCTTCAGCGTCCCAGAAGACTGTAACCATGACTTTACCGGCTGAGGGTATGGCTTTAAACTTTTTTTTGGTAGGGGAGTGGGTGTGGCGCCACTCCATTGATTGCCGTTTTGTTTCAGGTTCGAAGTGATGAACCCATGTTTCATCGCCTGTAACAATCTTTGACAAGAAATTGTCACCCTCAGCCACATGACGAGCAAGCAATTCCGCACAGATGGTTCTCCTTTGCTCTTTATGGTGTTCGGTTCGACAACGAGGGACCCAGCGGGAACAAACCTTTGAATATCCCAACTGGTGAACAATTGTGACAGCACTACCAACAGAGATGTCAAGTTGAGCACTGAGTTGTTTGATGGTGATCCGTCGATCATCTCGAACGAGTGTGTTCGCACGCTCCGCCATTGCAGGAGTCACAGTTGTGCACGGCCGGCCCGCACGCGGGAGATCAGACAGTCTTGCTTGACCTTGCGGCGATGATGACACACGCTTTGCCCAACGACTCACCGTGCTTTTGTGCACTGCCAGATCACCGTAGACATTCTGCAAGCGCCTATGAATATCTGAGATGCCCTGGTTTTCCGCCAAAAGAAACTCGATCACTACCCGTTGTTTGCAACGCACATCCGTTACAGACGCCATTTTAACAGCTCCGTACAGCGCTGCCACCTGTCGGAAGTCAATGAAACTATACCAGACGAAGCGGGAATGTTTGAAAATATTCCACAAGAAATTTCCGGTTTTTTCAACCAAAATTGGCCGAGAAAAAAAAAAGTGTAGCATTACTTATTGAACTGCCCTCGTAACATCAAATGCGTATACCGCCCTCCGCCAAAGATCAAGTCCATTGTAGGGACAGTGAAGGACGATTTAGGACTACGGAAATCTGGAGTTTTTCCATAATGTGCGAGTGTGGGAAAGCATATGTGGGGCAAACTATTCGCACGATCGAGGAAAGGTGCACTGAACACAAACGGCACACCGATCTCCAACAGCCTACAAAATCTGCAATCGCAGAACATTGCCTCGAGACAAATCATGGTATGTAATACAGAACACAGAAGTCCTGCACAACACATCCCGCTTTTGGGACTGTGTATACAAGGAAGCAATTGAAATCCGGCTGCACGAGAACCTTATTAACAAGGACAACGGATTTCAACTCAGGCAAGCGTGGAATCCAGCAATAAAAGTTCTGCGGGAGCAGCGGAAACGGGGCACCACACCCGCCGAAGGCGGCATGCGTACTGACGCCCATCAGTCATCTCGTCAGCGCGAGCTACCCTCACCACCGCGGCCTGCACATCCCTCGGTCCATACGCGGAGTCAGTGGAGGGGATAGGCGACAGGTATATATACCACACCACCCGCCGGTCTAGGACGTCAGCCAACAGGAGTAACCTGATGATGATGGCACGTTACGCTGTCGAAAATTCGTTCTACAACGACCAGTCAACCCGGCTGCATGCCCGAGAGACCTTCAAGCATCTAATTCGCCGGGAAAATCTACGAACACACGTTCTGCAGAACTGATTAGCATTTCAGTCACCTCAGTCCAGCATATGCCCTGTTGCCTAGTACACACAGGGTCCGCCATGGGCCCTGATAACTTGTTCCATGCATGATAGCATTGATGCATATAAGACGCGAATGGCGTCCTGTATTATAGCTATCCATGCTGCATTCACCTGGTTCCAAAGCTCACCTGTGTTGGTTTGCAATGGGTCACAGCGCTGCACCAATTGTTTCACCATATCCCACACATTTTCGATCGGCGACAAGTATGGTGATCTGGCGGGCCAAGGAAAAAGGCTGACATCGTCTGACACCAATAAGGCACTTGTTCATGCAACAACACGTGGTCGTGCATTGTATTGCTGAAAAATGGCGTCTCGGATTTTGTGATGAAAGGGTACAGCTACGGGTCGCAGGATGTCATTTATGAAGATCACACTGGTCACAGTGCCCTGGACATGCACGAACTGTGATTTGTGGTTGTACCCAATAGCACCCTACACCATAAGGACTTGAGTCGATGCTGTATGTCTTGTGCGACTGCAGTCACTGTAGTGCCCCTACCCCTGTCTGCGGCGAACCAAAATGCTGCCATCATTTTCAAACAAACAGAACCTGGATTCGTCCGAAAACACTATCTGAAGCCATTCGTGTCCCCAGTGACGTCTTCCCATACATCATTGCCGTCTAGCGTGTTTCTGCACATTCGTCAAAGATAGGCGGAAAGTGGACGACGTGCATTTAACCAATCCATGCCGTAATAAACGGTAAACGGCGACGACTGTCACCCGTGATAGTGTACGATGTGTTACACTGTTCCACTATTGCGCCAGAGCCGAGGAGGACGCAGATCTGTCCTGTAATACCTTTCGGATGAGGTATCTATCTTATTAGGAGGTGGTCTGGGTGGTGCGACCTCACCCATCTCATCGTGTTCTACGGCCTTCCGTAAACCATTCTGCACACACCCGTTGCACTGCCGAAGCACTTCCGCCCACACGAGCAGCAATTTCCTGGATAGATGCGTCACATTCTCTCATGCCAACAACGCGCCCTCTTTCAAACTCGCTGATTTGACACGTCTGCTAAAGTCACACTGATCCATTACCTTTGGCTTATAGTGACAACGAGATCCGCAGGCACATTTTACCGGTAGGTGGTGTTGCGCCGCGATATCGATGTTGACCTTGAATCATCGTGCCGACATGGTTCAAATGCTAATCGTTTCTGCAGAACATACTAATGTACATTTCCTTTGAATATGAACGTCCTATCTCTAGTCGTTCAAGGAGCTCTGTCTTTTCTGAAAATGAATGTACGATGGGGCGGGTCCATCCCTGTGAGCTCATGGACGAAAATGGCGCCATGACCTCGAATGATCTTCCGCAAGGTCGGCTTCTACCAGTTTTCCATTCTTCTGTAAAGAATTCGTGTTAGTATTTTGCAACCGAGACTTATTAAACTGCTAGTTAGATATATCACACCTGTCAGAAACTGCTTTCTTTGGAAATAGCTTTATTACATTCTGCTTAAAGTCTAATGGTATTTCGCCTGTCTCGTACATCTAACACATCAGATGGAAGAGTTTTCTCGTGGTTGGCTCTCCCGAGCCTATCGGTAGTTCTGACGGAATGTCGTCCACTCCCAGTGCATTGTTTCAACTTAAGTCTTTCAGGGCTGTGTCAAATTCTTCTTGCAGTATCATATCTCTCATCTCATACTCATCTATATCCTCTACCATTTCTGTAATATTGCCTTCAAGTTTATCTCCCTTGTATAGATCCTGTATATACTGCTTCCACCTTTCCGCTTTCTCTTCTTTGCTTAGGACTAGTTTTCCATTGTGCTCTTGATAGTCATATAGCTGCTTCTATTTTTTCCAAAGGCCTCTTTAATATTCCTATTTCATTTCTCAGAGCTACCCATTCGTCTTCTACACTATTCCTTTCCCTTGTTCTAGTCAATCATCGCTTAAAGTTCCTTCTGAACGTCTCCACAACCTCTAATTTTTTCAACATACCTAGACCCAGTCTCCTTAATTTCCTACCTTTGTGCAATTTTTTCAGTTTTGAGCTACAGTTCATATCCAATAAACTGTGGTCGGAGTCCACATCTGCTTCTGGAAATGTCTTACAATTTAATATCTGGTTTCGAAATCTCTGCCTTACCATTATATAACCAATCTGAAATCTTTCGGTGCCTCCAGGTCTCCTTCACGTGTACAACCTTCTTTCACCATTCTTAAACCAAGTGTTAGCGATGATTAAATTATGCTCTGTGCAAAATTCTACCAGGCGGCTCCCTCTTTCATTCCTTTCCCACAGTCCATATTCACCTATTTGCTTATCTTCCGTTTCCTACTATCGAATTCCAGTCCCTGATCACAATCAAATTTTCGTCTCTCTTAACTACACTCATGCTCATAAATTAAGGGTACTGCCGATACATGGTGAAACAACGCTCTGGTGGACGGTTTGTGGGTTTAAATCACCTCGGGGTATGATCATGCGGTGCATTTGACATGCGGTCGTCGCACGGTAGCGCTGACAGCAGTGCACATACACTGAGGTGTGTTTGTGCATGTCACAGTACGATGCAGTGAGTAAGTGTGCAGACGTTTTCAGATGTGCTAATGGTGACTGTGTGTAGAAAATGGCTCAAAGAACACATATTGATAACGTTATGAAGGGTAGAATGCTAGGACGACTGGAGGCTGGTCAAGCACAGCAGGTGGTAGCACGGGTCCTCCGTGTGCCACAAAGAGTGATCTCAAGATTATGGCAACGATTCCAGCAGACAAAAAACGTGTCCATGCGCTACAGTACGGGACGTCCACAGCGTAAAACACCACAAGAAGACCGATATCTCACCATCAGTGCCAGCAGACGGCCACGGAGTACTGCAGGTAGCCTTGTTCGGGACCTTATCGCAGCCACTGAAACAGTTGTCTCCAGACACACAGTCTGCAGACGACTGAACAGACATGGTTTTTTCGCCCAGAGACCTGCAAGGTGCATTCCACTCACCCCTGGTCACAGGAGAGCCCGTAAAGCCTGGTGTCAAGAACACAGTACATGGTCATTGGAACAGTGATCCCAGGTTATGTTCACGGACGAGTCCAGATATAGTCTGAACAGTGATTCTCGCCGGGTTTTCATCTGGCGTGAACCAGGAACCAGATACTAACGTCTTAATGTCCTTGAAAAGGACCAGTATGGAGGTCGTGGTTCGATGGTGTGGGATGGGATTATGATAAATCCCTGCATGTCTTTGACAGAGGAACTGTAACAGGGCAGGTGTATCGGGACCTTACTCCTGATGGATGATAACGCACGGCCCCACCGAGTTGCCGTCTTGGAGGAGTACCTTGAAACAGAAGATATCAGGCGAATGGAGTGGCCTGCCTGTTCTCCAAATCTAAACCCATCCGAGCACGTCTGGGATGCTCTCGGTCGATGTATCGCTGCACGTCTTCACACCCATACGACACTTCAGGAGCTCCGACAGGCACTGGTGCAAGAATGGGAGGCTATACCCCAGCAGCTGCTCGACCACCTGATCCAGAGTATGTCAATCCGTTGTGTGGCCTGTGTACATATGCATGGTGATCATATCCCATATTCATGTCGGGATACATGCGCAGGAAACAGTGGCGTTTCGTCCACGTTGTGTGGCACCACATTCCGCAATTATCCTTAATTTATGAGCATGAGTGTATTTGAATAATTTCTTTTATCTCATCATACGGTTCTTCAGTCTCTTTGTCATATGCGTAGTTAGTTGGACATAAACTTATACCAGTGTGATAAGTGTGCGCTTTGTGTCTATCTTGGCTACGATAATGCGTTCACTATGTATTTCGTAATCACTTACCCGCATTCCTATTTTCTTCTTCATTATTAAACCTTCTCCTGCATTACCCGTATTTGCTTTTGTTTTTATAGCCCTTTACTCACATGATCAGAAATCCTGTTCCTCCTGTCACCCAACTTCACTAATTCACGCTACATCTAACGTCAACCTATACATTTCCCTTTTTCATTTTTCTAACCTGCCTGCCCGATTAAGGGATCTAACATTCTACGCTCCGATCCGCAGAATGCAGGTTTTGTTTCTCCTGATGACGACATCCTCCTGAGTAATCACCACCCGAAGATCCGAATAGGGGACTCTTCCGAAATATTTCACCCAAGAGGACGCTATCGTCATTTAACCATACAGTAGAGTTGCATGCTCTCGGGAAAAATTACGGCTGTAATTTTCCCTTTCTTTCAACTGTTCGCAGCCTCTTGTTTGTCCGTGTGTTTTGTGCAGCTCCCAGGCTATGACACGCATTGCAAAGAGCAGTAGACACGCTGTGTTCTCTGTGTACGGGGCATATTCGGCACGGTGTGGAGGTGCACTTCAAATACATCTTTTTCTTTTTTATGTTTTAAATAAAGAATTAATTCTAAAAACGTGAACATCGCCTGTATGTTTCTGGGTTTGCAGTTATTACTGTTACATTATCGCCAGATTACGTGTATTTCCGAAAAACCGGGATTACATCCGTCGAAACCAGGGTCAAATGTTAATTAAAACCACCTCTTGTTGCAACTGGTTGTCTGCTTTGGATTCATTTAAAGGAGTAATTGCCACCCTCCTGCCTTCCTAAACACCAGCTCTCCACCGCGAGTGTGCAATGGCGCTGGCGTAGCAAGAGAGAAGCCGATGGGTGCGGTGTGACCGACATTATAGGGCTGCAAATATGCAGACACGAATAAAAATGCATAATGTTAATAACGTTTGTTTTATTTAAATAGCTTGAAGAGATTTCATGAAAAAAAATTGGAGGCATTACTTTTCAGTACGCACTCGTTCCGTTCTCTATATAGACGATCCCGCCGTTATTTTTATAAGTCCAGTATGAGCTTGAAGTGTTAGAGGACCTGATAGTGACGTCACACTGTTATAGTGATGGGGATACGCTGACTTAAGCGAAACCTACTCCGGTGGCTATTTGTTGTTAAATAATTGGAAATTTGTGGTAAGGACTATGGGACCAAAATGCTGAGGTCATCGATCCCTAGGCTTACACACTAATTAAACTAACTTAAATTAACTTACGATAAGGACAACACACACACCCATGCCCGAGGGAGGACTCGACCACCCCGCGCGGCTGTTGTTAAATAAAATTTGTTTAAAAGCGACATGTACGCCGGTGGGTATCAGTTGTTAAATAGAAATTGTTTAATGCTGTGTATCCGTGTAATTTGTTAAATTATCGCGTTGTGGTGATCGTTTGACTAATAGTTTTATGTGTGTCTTCGTGAAAGAAGTGGCTGTTCGTTGAATACTGAGGGAAAAAAATGGTAAAACCATACATAGTGGTGGTGTGCTGTTAAATAATGCATTGCGAAAATTTTTAGACATTCATTGTCTGTATAAACACATATACGTGTGTATTCTTGAAAAATCGGTAAAATTACTCCAAAGGTATTATTTACGTGCGTCTTCTTAAAAATTAGTAAAATAGTCACGAAACACGTATTTACGTGTATCTTCTTGAAACTGGGGAAAAATCGGTAAAAGAGCAGTGAAACATATAATTATATGTGTTTTCTTAAAAAATCGGTAAAACAGCAATGAAACCCATATTTACACGCGTCTTCTTTAAAAATCGGTGAAATTACCCCAAAAATATAAATGTCACAAAAAATAGCATTGGGTGTGATACTCTGCCAGAAATTTGCGAAAATGAAGCCAGTACTATTGGGTGTCATAGTCTGCTGGAAATTTGTGAATATCACCTGAATTTGCTGCTGCTGCTATTGGACGACCGAGGTACAGGTTACGAATGCCAAGCCACCCCTCAGGAATTTGGGGACACCAAGACGAGTGTTGATGGAGGCTGGTCCAGTAGGAGAACACTGTAGCAGTGGGGGAGAGGCAATTGGCTGGTTTGTTTTCCTAAGGAGAAGAATGGAGTCCTTGTCGGAGGACCTGCCTTGGCCCACTACTGGCGTCAATTAGGTATACTCCTCTGCGTGAGATATTATTACTCTAATTTTATCATCCAAATCCCAGCCATGGTGATACTTGTATGTAATGACTCAATAATATAATAGAATTTAATCCTTCTTGTGGATGTCTGTAACTTAAGATTTTCAGAATTACTATTACTCTCCCACGTCTACTGAGTCTATGTGATCGTATCCATCATCGTTCAACGAATAGGTACTCTCTTTTGGCGTAACTTACTAAAATTTGTATCAGTAGATTTCATTATTAGACGGTGTGAACAGGAAATCATCTTTCATCTAGACACCCAAAAATGAGATTCTAATTAAGAAAAGAGTAAGTCTGTTGACAGACTGTCTTCTATCCTATTCTGCGTAGGGAGAACACTGTTTATGATCACTCGAACTGGTGATAACGTAGAGACCGGTGGAAAGAAACTGGCAGCTCCAGAGGTAAATGACAGCGCAGATAATGAAGCGTACACAACAATCCAAAGAGCAATCCATATCATAAACGAAAATAATTCAAGGTCAAAGCTGTGCTTTTTAATGGCTCGTAACTAAAGGTTTCAATGACTAGCGAGGGAATGACCAGTCTATGGTTACAATGTCTATGTTTATACAGTGTCTGTATCTTCACAATAAAAATGGTCCAAATGGCTCTAAGCACTATGGGACTTAACATCTAAGGTCATCAGTCACCTAGAATTAGAACTACGTAAACCTAACTAACCTAAGGACATCACACGCATCCATGCCCGAGGCAGCATTCGAACCTGCGACCGTAGCAGCAGTACGGGTCCAGACCTAAGCGCCTAGAACCGCTATGCCACAGCGGCTGGCTCTTCACAATACAACGTCCTTCAGACATGCATGCATATCTGGAGGAACAGACACTACCACTGACGGTTACAACTGCGGTAAGCGCTACAAAGTGGTTTCGCATTCACCTGTTTGTGACGCATGAAAAGTTGTCTCGGACAGAGACTCGAATCCAGACTTCCCACTCACGCGAGCGGTCGCCTTAACCACTTTGGCTATCCTAACACGCCTCCCCGACCGATCCAAAATTCCGTATGTCCCAGAGTTACAACCCTTATGCTCGCGCAATTCGTGATTCCCCCAGAGGGAGCAAATGCAGTGACGGAAAAAACTGCAACGTCAAAAAATAGTTAACGCAGAGCGATGAAATTTCAGGAATACATTTGCCCAGGTAACATATTTAAGTGATTAAAATTGAAAGAGCACAGGTTAATGCAAGGTGTAATCGCCAGAATGTTGAATACGAGCATGCAAAATGTGCATGTATTTTGTTATACAGGTGCTGGGTGCCAGTTTGTGGGATGACGTTCCAAGCCTGCTGCACTTGGTCGGTCAATACAGAGACGGTAATGCTGTTTGTGGATGACACCGGAGCTGTCGTCTGATGATATCCCATATTTGTTCGACTGGAGACAGATCTGGTGATCGATTGTCAACACTGTTTAGAGCATGTTGGGTTACAACAGTATGTAGGCAAGCGTTATTCTGTTGGAAAACGCCCGCTGGAATGCTATTCATGAATAGCCGCACAATAAGTCAAATCGAAAGATTGACGTGCAGATGTGCAGGTATGGTGCGTGGGATAACCACGAGAGTGCTCCTGCTATCATACGAAATCGCATCCCTGACCTGACTCCAGGTGTAGGTGCAGTGTGCGTAGCACGCAGACAGGTTGGTTTCGGGCCATCGATTGACCTCTTTATAACCAACACATGGCAATCACTGGCACCGAGGCAGAAGCACCTTTCATCATAAAACACAGCAGACCTCCACCCTGCCCACCAATCAGCTCTCGCTTGGCACCACTGAAGTCGCAAATGGCGGTGATTTGGGGTCAGTGGAATGTTCGCTACAGCGCGTCTGGCCCGAAGCTGTTCTTGAACTAACAGGTTTGTAACAGGTCGCTGTGTCACTGTGGCGCCAACTACTGCTCAAACTGCTGTTGCATATGCTCTACGAAGTGATAGAATCATATGCCGAACATGATAGTCTTCCCTCTCCGTAGTGCCATTTGGCCGTCCGGAGCCAGGTCTTCTTGCGACCGTACATTCTCGTGACCACCGCTGCCAGCAGTCATATACAGTGGCTACATCCCTGCCAAGACTTTCTGCAGTTACGCAGAAGGAACATCCAGCTGCTCGTAGTCCTATTACACGAACTTGTTCAAACTCAATGGCATTTTGACAATGACGGCTTTTTTTTTCGCCTTAAAAGCATCAAAAATGGCTCTGAGCACTATGGGACTTAACATCTGATGTCATCAGTCCCCTAGAACTTAGAACTACTTAAACCTAACTAACTAAGAACACCACACACATCTACACCAGAGGCAGGATTCGAACTTGCGACCGTAGCGGTAGCGCGGTTCCAGACTGAAGCGACTAGAACCGCTCGGTCACACCGGCCGGCTTAAAAGCATCCTTCAGTAACATCAATTCACCACGTCCAATCTCAAAGATAGCTAACGCTCAAGTCCGTTACAGAGTGTATTTAAAACAAACCTGATTTGCATCCTCATGCCGGCCGTGGTGGCTGAGCAGTTCTAGGTGCCTCAGTCTGGAACCGCGCGACCGCTACGGTCGCAGGTTAGAATCCTGCCTCTGGTATGGATGTGTGTGATGTCCTTAGGTTAGTTAGGTTTAAGCAGTTCTAAGTTCTAGGGGACTGATGACTTCAGATGTTAAGTCCCATAGTGCTCTGTGCAATTTGAACCATTCTTTGCATCCTCATAGTGTGACTGTGACTCTTATGTGACTGGCGCGAAATTAGACTAGACTAGCCATCATCTTTCAGATGCAGAAAGGCGCCTATCAACTTTCGTTTATGTCGCACAACTCCATCTCAGTGTTGCAATTTTTTTCCAGCGGTGTATTATATTGTCATTTTAGCGCTTTGAGACGTGGATACGTCATGGATGGTTAGAATGTCTCTCTCTGTACAGTGTCTGTCTCTTCACAATACATTGTCCTTCGTACATGCATACATCACTGTATAAACACAGCCACTGTAACCATCGATGATGCATCCATGCCTGAGTGGGCTAAAACGATGACTACGATATTGCAGTGCCTGTGTTGTGAAGAAGATCGATTCACTGTAACTTCGAACATGCATTCATGTCTGAAGGAACATTGCATCGTTCTTCTTAAAAACACCATTGACCAGACGTTTTCAGTTGGTGAGAGATCTGGAGAATGTGCTGACCAGGGCCGCAGTCGAACATTTTCTGTATCCTGTAAGGCCCGTACAGGACCTGCAACGTGCGGTCGTGCATTATCCTGCTGAAATGTAGGGTTTCGCAGTGATCGAATGAAGGGTAGAGCCACGGGCCGTAACACAGCTGAAATGTAACGTCCACTGTTCAAAGTGCCGTCAATGCGAACAAGAGGTGACCGAGACGTGTAACCGATGGCACCCCATACCATCACGCCGGGTGATACGCCAGTATGGCGATGACGAATACGCGCTTCCCATGTGCGTTCACGCAATGTCGCCAAACACGGATGCGACCATCATGATGCTGTAAACAGAACCTGGATTCATCCGAAAAAATGACGTTTTACCATTCGTGCACCGCAGCCATGGTCTCCGAGCTGATAGTCCATGCTGCTGCAAACGTCGTCGAACTGTTCGTGTAGATGGTTGTTGTCTTGCAAACGTCCCCATCTGTTGACTCAGGAATCGAAACGTGGCTGCACGATCCGTTCCAGCCATGCGGAAAAGATGCCTGTCATCTCGCTTGCTAATGATACGAGGCCGTTGGGATCCCTCACGGCGTTCCGTATTACCCTCCTGAACCCATCGATTCCATATTCTGCTAACAGTCACTGGATCTCGACCAACGCGAGCACCAATGTAGCGATACGATAAACCGCAATCGCGATAGGCTACAATCCGATCTTTATCAAAGTCGTTAACGTGATGGTACGCATTTCTCTTCCTTACACGAGGCATCACAACAACGTTTCACCAGGCAACGCCGAATAACTGCTGTTTGTGTATGAGTAATCGGTTGGAAACTTTCCTCATGTCAGCACGTTGTAGGTGTCGCCATCGGTGCCAACCTTGTGTGAATACTCTGACAAGCTAATTATTTGCATATCACAGCATCTTCTTCCTGTCGGTTAAATTTCACGTCTTAGCACGTCATCTTCGTGGTGTGGCAGTTTTAATGGCCAGTAGTGTATTTATCCGCCGATGCCAGGCAGCGACTTTTAATTAAAAAGTCCTTTCCTGTACGGGAATTCCATAATGAAGGCACGAGTGGAGGTTGCGACGAACGCTGTTAGTCGTGCACGGATAACCAGTCGGTTGAAGCGACCACTCGCGTGAAGCGGGAAATTAAGGTCCGAGTCCTGGTCCGGCACAAATTTTCACTGTCGGCATTCCCTTATACAGCTGGTTGTTGCTCGTATTCGCAGCTGCAAATACACTACTGACCATTAAAATTGCTACACCACGAAGATGACGTGCTACAGACGCGAAATTTAACCGTCAGGAAGAAGATGCTGTGATATGCAAATGATTAGCTTTTCAGAGAATTCACTCAAGGTTGGCGCCGGTGGCGACACCTACAACGTGCTGACATGAGGGAAGTTTCCAACCGATTTCTCATACACAAACAGCAGTTGACCGGCGTTGCCTGGTGAAACGTTGTTGTGATGCCTCGTGTAAGGAGGAGAAATGCTTACCATCACGTTTCCGACTTTGATAAAGTCAGATTGTAGCCTATCGCAATTGCAGTTTAACGTATCGCGACATTGCTGCTCACGTTGGCCGATCCCCAATGACTGTTGGCAGAATATGGAATCGGTGGATTCAGGAGGGTAATACGGAACGCCGCGGTGGATCCCAACGGCCTCGTAGCACTAGCAGTCTAGATGACATGCATCTTATCCGTGTGGCTGTAACGGATCATGCAGCCACGTCTCGATCCCTGAGTCAACAATGGGGACGTTTGAAAGACAACAACCATCTGCACGAGCAGTTCGACGACGTTTGCAACAGCATGGACTGTCAGCTCGGAGACTATTGCTGCGGTTACCCTTGACGCTGCATCACAGACAGGAGCGCCTTCGACGGTGTACTCAACGACGAACCCGGGTGCACGAGTGGCAAAACGTCATTTTTTCGGATGAATTCAGGTTCTGTTTACAGCATCATGATGGTCGCATCAGTGTTTGGCGACATCGCGGTGAACGCACATTGGAAGCGTGTATTCGTCATCGCCATACTGGCGTATCACCCGGCGTGATGGTATGGGGTGCCATTGGTTACACGTCTCGGTCACCTCTTGTTCGCATTGACGGCACTTTGAACAGTGGATGTTATATTTCAGATTTGTTACGACCCGTGGCTCTACCCTTCATATGATCCCTGTGAAACCCTACATTTCAGCAGGATAATGCACGACCGCATGTTGCAGGTCCTGTACGGGCCTTTCTGGATACAGAAAATGTTCGAATGCTGCCCTGGCCAGCACATTCTCCAGATCTCTCACCAACTGAAAACGTCTGGTCAATGGTGGCCGAGCAACTGGCTCGTCACAACACGCTAGTCACTACTCTTGATGAACTGTGCTGTCGTGTTGAAGTTGCATGGGCAGCTGTACCTGTACACGCCATCCAAGCTCTGTTTGACTCGATGCCCAGGCGTATGAAGACGTTAGTTATTACGGCCGGAGGTGGTTGTTCTGGGTACTGATTTCTCAAGACCTATGCACCCAAATTGCGTGAAAATGTAATCACATGTCAGTTCTAGTATAATATATTTGTCCAATGAATACCCGTTTATCATCTGCATTTCTTCTTGGTGTAGCAATTTTAATGGCCAGTAGTGTACATTTCTTATAAAATGACGATACAATATTTATCACTCTATATGGGAATTACGAATTGTGCGCGCATAAGGACTGTTACTACGTGTTATGATCGGTCCTGGAGGCATGCTCCGATAGCCAAAATGTTAAGGCAACCCCTTGAGATATGCAGGAAATCTGCATTCGGGTCCTGGTCCGGCAGAAAATTTTCGTGTCTCGCAAACAGCTGACTTCACCGCATAGTCACCGAATGAGAAACTATTTCGTGATCAGCAATAGCCGAGCTGCGGTACTTGGCGGTGAACACTCGTGAGAGAGCTGCGCCACCTCTCGCGCTCGGCCCGGCGGCTGTGCCCCGCCCAGGTGCGAGCCCCAGCTGCCCCTGGACCTCACTCTCGATCAATACTCCGGCTATACTCTGTATTGAGTCGGCGCAAATTGGTTCGTGACCGCTGGCAACGCTGTTGCCAGCTTTCAGCTACGAACTGCACAATGTTACATGCGAGAACAATAGCCGTTTATAGAGCTCTGGCAACGCTGCGCCACCTCTCGCGCTCGGCCCGGCGGCTGTGCCCCGCCCAGGTGCGAGCCCCAGCTGCCCCTGGACCTCACTCTCGATCAATACTCCGGCTATACTCTGTATTGAGTCGGCGCAAATTGGTTCGTGACCGCTGGCAACGCTGTTGCCAGCTTTCAGCTACGAACTGCACAATGTTACATGCGAGAACAATAGCCGTTTATAGAGCTCTGGCAACGATGTAGCGTTGCCATAGAGACGCTTAAAAAATCACATAACGTGATTGGTTGCAGGAGGCAAGCAGAGCTGTTGCGCCCAGCGGACTGCAACTGCCAGCTATCCTCTTGCAACGACGCGACTATAGGCGGCAGGGTCGGATAGAGAATATTTTTC
Source organism: Schistocerca nitens (assembly GCF_023898315.1). Taxonomy (NCBI): domain Eukaryota; kingdom Metazoa; phylum Arthropoda; class Insecta; order Orthoptera; family Acrididae; genus Schistocerca; species Schistocerca nitens. The sequence continues at coordinate 777,894,019 of NC_064616.1, forward strand.
TGCAAGGGGGACGGGGGGTGGGGGCACAAGGACCTGGTGAGTGAACATGTCCTAATGGGCTTTGTGAGACTAATTTTAAAATAAAATCTTTCAGTCTCTCTCTCTCTCTCTCTCTCTCTCTCTCTCTCTCTCTCCCCCTCTCTCTCTCGCTGTCCCTCTCCCTCAATCCACCCTTGATGGTTGGGGAATCCGAATCACCGTCAGATGCTAAGGACTGTAGTTACGAAAATGGGAAAAGGGAGAGAAGGATCACTTTATGCACTCTTGTGTATGATTTGAGGCCTCGTTCAGTGCGTTTAAGAGATTGTTCCGGCAGCCATTGCTGGAATAAGGTGTAACCAACTGCGGATTGTTGTGCATGTTGGAAAGAACGGTGTCTGCCGTCAGAGGTCATACTTGGATCATTCCAGTGAGTGGCAGTGAGTGCTTGGAAGACCAGCTTTGTTCACGGTGTTTCACTCAAGGTCACAGTCTGCTGCACTGTCCGGGGAACTGAATGGGTTCGTCTGGACCTGAGCCGGGTAGATGGCTTGAATCACAGACTTCGCGCCGCGCGGGATTAGCCGAGCGGTCTTAGGCGCTGCAGTCATGGACTATGCGGCTGGTCCCGGCGGAGGTTCGAGTCCTCCCTCGGGCATGGGTGTGTGTGTTTGTCCTTAAGATAATTTAGGTTAAGTAGTGTGTAAGCTAAGGGACTGATGACCTTAGCAGTTAAGTCCCATAACGTTTCACACACATTTGAACATTTGAACAGATTTAGCGGCCGGCCGGTGTGGCCGAGTGGTTCTTGGCGCTTCAGTCCGGAACCGCGCGACCGCTACGGTCGCAGGTTCGAATCCTGCCTCGGGCATGGATGTGTGTGATGTCCTTAGGTTAGTTAGGTTTAAGTAGTTCTAAGTTTTAGGAGACTGATGACCTCAGATGTTAAGTTCCATAGTGCTCAGAGCCATTTTGAACAGATTTCGTAGGTTTCAGTGAAAATCTAGGCTGGAATTCCGAGACTTACGCCACAGGGTTGAGAAATGTAGGAACCCTCAAATGGGTCATGGGTGCTCTACAGATCAGTGGCAGCTACGCACGCAGCAGAGCGTGCGCAGAGTGCATACTAGATTTTGCTTCTAGCATAGGTGACTCTCCATCCAATCCAGTAAAGGATAACTGTAGGAACAGCTAAAATAATCGTGCAAGACACAAAAATTGACCCAAAGGCGAAACGGTTAAAATCCTTACTGTCAACTGACGAAGAATTCTCAAGAAATTCTCAGAGCTTGAAGCACTCCTAAAAAGCAGTGGAGTTCACATAACACTAGGTTCAGTAAGCTGCCTAAACCCAAAATCGACAGCAATGAGATTTTTCGGCTAAATCTCAGTGCATATCCATGTTGTTGTTGTTGTGGTCTTCAGTCCTGAGACTGGTTTGATGCAGCTCTCCATGCTACTCTATCCTGTGCAAGCTTCTTCATCTCCCAGTACCTACTGCAACCTACATCCTTCTGAATCTGCTTGGTGTATTCATCTCTTGGTCTCCCCCTACGATTTTTACCCTCCACTCTGCCCTCCAATACTAAATTGGTGATCCCTTGATGCCTCAGAACATGTCCTACCAACCGATCCCTTCTTCTGGTCAAGTTGTGCCACAAACTTCTCTTCTCCCCAATCCTATTCAATACCTCCTCATTAGTTACGTGATCTACCCATCTAATCTTGAGCATTCTTCTGTAGCACCACATTTCGAAAGCTTCTATTCTCTTCTTGTCCAAACTATTTACCGTCCATGTTTCACTTCCATACATGGCTACACTCCATACAAATACTTTCAGAAATGACTTCCTGACACTTAAATCTATGCTCGATGTCAACAAATTTCTCTTCTTCAGAAACGCTTTCCTTGCCATTGCCAGTCTACATTTTATATCCTCTCTACTTCGACCATCATCAGTTATTTTGCTCCCCAAATAGCAAAACTCCTTTACTACTTTAAGTGTCTCATTTCCTAACCTAATACCCTCAACATCACCCGACTTAATTCGGCTACATTCCATTATCCTCGTTTTGCTTTTGTTGATGTTCATCTTATATCCTCCCTTCAAGACACCATCCATTCCGTTCAACTGCTCTTCCAAGTCCTTTGCTGTCTCTGACAGAATTACAATGTCATCGGCGAACCTCAAAGTTTTTATTTCTTCTCCATGGATTTTAATACCTACTCCGAATTTTTCTTTTGTTTCCTTTACTGCTTGCTCAATATACAGATTGAATAACATCGGGGAGAGGCTACAACCCTGTCTCACTCCCTTCCCAACCGCTGCTTCCCTTTCATGTCCCTCGACTCTTATAACTGCCATCTGGTTTCTGTACAAATTGTAAATAGCCTTTCGCTCCCTGTATTTTACCCCTGCCACCTTTAGAATTTGAAAGAGAGTATTCCAGTCAACATTGTCAAAAGCTTTCTCTAAGTCTACAAATGCTAGAAACGTAGGTTTGCCTTTCCTTAATCTTTCTTCTAAGATAAGTCGTAAGGTCAGTATTGCCTCACGTGTTCCAGTATTTCTACGGAATCCAAACTGATCTTCCCCGAGGTCCGCTTCTACCAGTTTTTCCATTCGTCTGTAAAGAATTCGTGTTAGTATTTTGCAGCTGTGGCTTATTAAACTGATTGTCCGGTAATTTTCACATCTGTCAACACCTGCTTTCTTTGGGATTGGAATTATTATATTCTTCTTGAAGTCTGAGGGTATTTCGCCTGTTTCATACATCTTGCTCACCAGATGGTAGAGTTTTGTCAGGACTGGCTCTCCCAAGGCCGTCAGTAGTTCCAATGGAATGTTGTCTACTCCGGGGGCCTTGTTTCGACACAGGTCTTTCAGTGCTCTGTCAAACTCTTCACGCAGTATCGTATCTCCCATTTCATCTTCATCTACATCCTCTTCCATTTCCATAATATTGTCTTCAAGTACATCGCCCTTGTATAGACCCTCTATATACTCCTTCCACCTTTCTGCTTTCCCTTCTTTGCTTAGAACTGGGTTTCCATCTGAGCTCTTGATGTTCATACAAGTGGTTCTCTTCTCTCCAAAGGTCTCTTTAATTTTCCTGTAGGCAGTATCTATCTTACCCCTAGTGAGAAAAGCCTCTACATTCTTACATTTGTCCTCTAGCCATCCCTGCTTAGCCATTTTGCACTTCCTGTCGATCTCATTTTTGAGACGTTTGTATTCCTTTTTGCCTGCTTCATTTACTGCATTTTTATATTTTCTCCTTTCATCAATTAAATTCAATATTTCTTCTGTTACCCAAGGATTTCTACTAGCCCTCGTCTTTTTACCTATTTGATCCTCTGCTGCTTTCACTACTTCATCCCTCAAAGCTACCCATTCCTCTTCTACTGTATTTCTTTCCCCCATTCCTGTCAATTGTTCCCTTATGCTTTCCTTGAAACTCTCTACAACCTCTGGTTCTTTCAGTTTATCCAGGTCCCATCTCCTTAAATTCCCACCTTTTTGCAGTTTCTTCAGTTTTAATCTACAGGTCATAACCAATAGATTGTGGTCAGAGTCCACATCTGCCCCTGGAAATGTCTTACAATTTAAAACCTGGTTCCTAAATCTCTGTCTTACCATTATATAATCTATCTGATACCTTTTAGTATCTCCAGGGTTCTTCCATGTATACAACCTTCTATCATGATTCTTAAACCAAGTGTTAGCTATGATTAAGTTGTGCTCTGTGCAGAATTCTACCAGGCGGCTTCCTCTTTCATTTCTTAGCCCCAATCCATATTCACCTACTACGTTTCCTTCTCTCCCTTTTCCTACACTCGAATTCCAGTCACCCATGACTATTAAATTTTCGTCTCCCTTCACTATCTGAATAATTTCTTTTATTTCATCGTACATTTCTTCAATTTCTTCGTCATCTGCAGAGCTAGTTGGCATATAAACTTGTACTACTGTAGTAGGTGTGGGCTTCGTATCTATCTTGGCCACAATAATGCGTTCACTATGCTGTTTGTAGTAGCTTACCCGCATTCCTATTTTCCTATTCATTATTAAACCTACTCCTGCATTACCCCTATTTGACTTTGTGTTGATAACCCTGTAGTCACCTGACCAGAAGTCTTGTTCCTCCTGCCACCGAACTTCACTAATTCCCACTATATCTAACTTTAACCTATCCATTTCCCTTTTTAAATTTTCTAACCTACCTGCCCGATTAAGGGATCTGACATTCCACGCTCCGATCCGTAGAACGCCAGTTTTCTTTCTCCTGATAACGACATCCTCTTGAGTAGTCCCCGCCCGGAGATCCGAATGGGGGACTATTTTACCTCCGGAATATTTTACCCAAGAGGACGCCATCATCATTTAATCATACAGTAAAGCTGCATGCCCTCGGGAAAAATTACGGCCGTAGTTTCCCCTTGCTTTCAGCCGTTCGCAGTACCAGCACAGCAAGGCCGTTTTGGTTATTGTTACAAGGCCAGATCAGTCAATCATCCAGACTGTTGCCCTTGCAACTACTGAAAAGGCTGCTGCCCCTCTTCAGGAACCACACGTTTGTCTGGCCTCTCAACAGATACCCCTCCGTTGTGGTTGTACCTACGGTACGGCTATCTGTATCGCTGAGGCACGCAAGCCTCCCCACCAACGGCAAGGTCCATGGTTCATGGGGGGGGCATCCATAGGACGGGCTAATAAGAAATGGAAGTTGTGTATTTGTCGCAGGGAATCCACAGAGGTATAATTTGAAGATTTATCCTAGAATGTTTGGAAAATACTCGGTGTCCTGCATGGACATGAACTTATAATTGGTAATTTCCAACAACCATCAAACCCATCCCTAGGTGTAATCGAATGTTTTAGAGAAAATTTTTATTCACTAGTACGTCTGTTCTTCGATCATATTGTCCTCATTGGAGGAGAGTTGAATCATACAATAAACAATTACAATTATTACAATTTTGTGAAAAGTGGACGTGATAAGACATCTTGTGAAACATTACCAAAATGCCTTCACTGAGAAATACCTAGAAGATATATTTCGAATGCTCAGTCAAGATGGAAATATATTAGATGTAATGCCAATAAATAGACCTGACCTCCTTGAAGAGTACCACATTGAAACTGGTATGAATAAGGCGGTAGCAGCAACAATGATTACCAATGTACAAAGAGAAAGTAAAACAAGCAGAAAGATTTACATGTTCAGTAAACTAGATAAAAGAGGCAGTAGTGTCATATCTCAAAGAGAAACTCGAAACATGTACATCTGGGCAGGATCTTGTAGAAGAGTAGCGTCTCAAGTTTAGAAGAATAGTTCACCATGTCCCGGATAAATATGTATCGACTGGTCACAACCATCTAATGCAAGGGTAGCGGAAGGTATCCACGAAACTATCGTTCAGTCTCATGGACGTCCTCCTGTTGTACTACGCTGTAACATATTCAGAGTTTAAACAGAGTGAGTTATCTCATACAGAATGACCTCCTGCGTGCAACACGTATCACGAAAAGAACGATCATGCGAAACGCAACTTGATCTTTTCTCACACCATATCCTGAAACAAGGCAATTAGGTGGATTCAGAATTTCTTGACTTCCGAGAACCATTTGAGTCGAAACCACAACAATGTTTATTGACAAAAGGAGATTTTATGGGGCAGAAAAAGAAATCTGGGACTGTATTGAGGATTACTTAGTAGAATCGTCGACAGATGTAGCAGTAACTTCAAGCGTGAAGCAGGTATGTGTGAAGGGACCCTTGCTGTTATTGTTGCATATCAATGACCTGTCAGATAACATTAATAGTAACCTCAGATTTTATTTTGCCTCTAGAGTGTTTATTCTGTTTAGCCATCTAAAAAATGGTTCAAATGGCTCTGGGAACTATGGGACTTAACTTCTGAGGTCATCAGTCCCCTATAACTTAGAACTACTTAAACCTAACTAACCTAAGGACATCACACACATCCATGCCCGAGGCAGGATTCGAACCTGCGACCGTAGCGGTCGCGCGGTTCCAGACTGTAGCGCCTAGAACCGCTTGGCCAGCCATCTAAAACACATGTTTAAAATGTACACTGAATTTCACGAAAAGAACACTTAAGTTCATATTAACATACATAAGAGCTCAAGCTGTCACAATTTTGAACATCGTAAATTGATAACAAATAGGTTGAGAAGTAAATGAGACAGTTGTGAATTATCATTTCACAGCATTAGGGAAATTTATGACAGGCACATCATAAAAATGATTTTCGCGTGTTGTATCTAATGAAATGTTGCCCGAAAAAAAGCTGCACAAATATCCAGTCAGATGCTGGTAAGATTTCAGATTGGTGCATTAATAAGGAACCGACAATGTTCAGACATATGAAACAATGCACTTCATAAATGGACAGATAAGTGTTATCCTATGACTACAACGTGAGTGAGTTACAGTTAGAATTAATCACTTGATGCAAGTAATTGCGTGTAACAATTTGTAGGGACATGAAACTGAATGATCACATAGACATGTGGGTAAAGCGGGTGGTTCACTGCCGCTCGTTTGTAGGATACTGGGAAAATGCAGTCTACGAAGTAGAGCACAAACATTATTTTAATTAGTACAGCAACCAGCCAATTTGTTATGTATTTTTGTTTAAGATAACAAGCCTTTCGGGTTTTCACTCGTCTTCAGTGAGAGTAATACATATTTGAGTCTTCAGTCAGTACGTAGTTACAACACCGGCAGCAAACTGTATGCTGCAGCTGTCCTGTGGAAAATAATTTTGTTTAGATACTACATTTCGCGAGTTTTATATTTACAATATATTGCTGTTTACGTATACTTTGCTTCTACCATGTTTGTTGTTGTTCCCATTTTCGCGTTTATGGATGCGGTACAAACACTTTTTTTACTTCACAAAGAGGATTGGCTAGACATTCAGTGGTTGAGATACGAAAAGGGATGTGCACATTCACTAAAATACAAAAACAGCCTCGATCCTGACATACAGTTCCATGAAATTAATTTGGCAAAGAAAGGTAAAGGAAGACCAGCACGTCAACTGCCAGAACAAGACAGCTCCTACAATCAGCGACGTGCAGTTATGAACGCAAGGAAAAAGGATATGCTGGATTTGCTGCTTTTTATTCCTCCCATTCAGCACCGTTTCTTTAAACATATTCCTTGCATTACACTCACCCATCAAAAACGGTTTGCTGAAAATGTTTCCGGTCTGAAGACAATGATGAATTGTTCTGTGTGTGAATACGTAGGTAAACGTAGTCAATACAAGAGTGGATATGGAAATATTAAACGTGGAACTGCTATATTGGGTGCCACTTTATTTGCAATTATTTTCAGGGGATTAGTGAAGCAAGTCCATGTTTTCCGTTTCAGACATTGTGGGAGTCTCCAATCCGCTACGTATCCGTTTTGCATGGAACAAGTAAACTACAATTATCTGTTTCAATATAATGTAAATTTATGTTTGCAAAGTTTATGCTGATTTTGTTATTTCCACGTGTCTTTATACTCTGATATATCATAAACATTTTCTCTGGACTTGCACCACTTGTATTCTGAATGCCTTATATGTACAATGCTGCTATCCCTCTGTCATGCAGTGGTTAGCTCACTGGACTCGCATTCCGTAGAACGACGGTTAAAACCCGTCTCCAGCCATCCTTATTTAGGTTTTTCGTGATTTCCTTTCAGGCAAATTCCGGAGTGGTTCCTTTGAAAGGGCACGGTCGATTTCCTTCCCCATCCTTCCCCAACCCGAGCTTGTACCTAGTTTCGATCGGTACTGTGAATTTTTTTCTAGCAGCATAACACCAGTTATGTGACATCGTCAGTTTCGAGCTGCATTGTAATTTTAGAAATAAATAAACTACGCCGAACTTTTCCTGCATTTTATTTAAATAAATAACATTCCGCGCTGCCTTGGCTCATGCAAATTGTTTAAATAAACAAGATCCCCAAAAATTGTTTAAACAATATTCCAATGTCTTAAATTGGGCGATGCAATGTGATTAACGATATATTATTTATTTATTTATTTTTTATTTATTTATGCATTTATTTTACCTGGCAAGATTAGGGCCTTCAGGCCCTCTCTTACACCTAACCAGGCATACTCAGATTCAACAAATTTCAGTTTCTACAGAACATTAAGGACATAGTACATGTTATACAGTATTAATGTTAAGAAAAAAAAATAGAGATTATAAACGTAGTACAATGATAATTATAACAATCAAAAATTAATTATAACAATCAAGAATAATAATAATAGTAATAATAATAATAATAATGACTATGTATATGAAAGTAAACATATTTTTCTTTTATGAATGTCAGTCCTATTGCTAGTTGGGAATTTTCTCGTTATATTCTTGCAGCTTGTGAGTTATTCTCATCAAGCAGAGACATAAGACGATAGAATGGGGTGAAAGAGATATAGAAGAGGTAGATAGGTTAGAGGAAGAGAAATAGAATGGTAAAATTCGAAGCTATGATGGAGAGGAGAAAGAAAGAGATGAGAGGGGCCCAACAATGGTGGCTATACCGTCCCTAATATGTAAGTCTTGAGTTCACTCTTGAATGTTGAGTGGTTCCGGATAAGACGCAGATCACAGGGGAGCGCGTTCCATAGTCGTATGGCTGAGATGGAGAATGACATGGAGAAAGATTTTGTGTTATGTAAAGGTACAGCCAAGATGCTAGACGTATCCGATCTGGTATTGCGGTTGTGGAATGATGATAGGTGTTTAATGTGAGAAGATAAGTATTGGGGGCACCAGTGGCTAAGAAATCGATGAAGTAAGCACATCGTGTGGACATCGCGTGCCTTATGTGGGCGTATCCAACCTAGCTGGGAGTATGAAGGACTGATATGATCATACAACCGTATATTGCATACGTATCTAACGCAAGCGTTCATCACTAGCTCGAGGCGTCTCGAATTTTCACTATAGGCGTCTCGTATTATCCTACTGTCATGAGATCTTCCCAGTCCAACAGTCCAACATTGACCGAGGATTCTTCCCGCCATTTCCAGGGATGGGGGGTGAATGGGTAGGTGACGTCATAGGAGTGGGGGCGGGCCTCAAGTTAGTGGAGGTAGCACAATTTCCCTATTTTCCCGCTAAAATTTTAATTTCCCGCCATTTTTCTGGTTGGCAGGGAGGGGAAGGGATTTTCCAGATGGGTGGTGGCGGACACTTGCCAACCAGGGAAAACGCATGACGTCATTAGGGGTTGAGGTGATTAATTGATCAATTAATTGACAAACTGCTTATTGGCTTCTGTCTCGGGTTCTTCGGCCGACGTTTGTCTGACAATTTTTCTGACGAATCGCCAGCATGAGTGGCTGGCATTGTCAAAGCTTCACCCTCCATTGCTGGTGACGGACCGAATTCGAGCAAGCGGCCGCATATTATATGTACCAGGCGAACCACCGTCCAAGGGATTCTCCGCGGTCATTAGCGGTGCGGTTCTCCTCTTGCTACCTGCAACGGCTGTTCGCTGCAGCACAGGAATCATGGATCTGTTTACCTTGAGGCATTCTTCTTTCTTGTTGAAGTTATTCTCATATTTGTGTATTTCTATAGCTTCTCTGAACAAGCGGATGTGATAGCTCTCCTCTACAGCCAGAACTTCCGTGTTGGCGAATTTTGGATGTGATCGCTCTCCTCTACAGCCAGAACTTCCGTGTTGGTGAATTTTACTATGTGATCCTGGTGTTGATTGGACGTCCAGTCAGTCCAACATAAACTTTTCCACATGTGTGTGGTATGCGGTATATTCCCGACATTGCAGGTGGGCCTCTTTTCACCTTTGCCGACCTAAGACACTCTTTGATCTTCTTTATCGGTTTGTAAATAGTCTTTACGCCGTGTTTGCGCAATATAAGGCCGATTCTGTTCGTCACTCTGGGAATGTATGGCAGAAAGGCCGTACCCGACATTTCTTTTCCCGATGTGTCACTTCGCCGATTCTTTGACCCTGTTAATCAAGGGCCGACCGCTATGACCGAGCGGTTCTAGGCGCTTCAGTACGGAACCGCGTTGCTGCTACGGTCGCAGGTTCGAATCCTGCCTCGGGCATGGATGTGTGTGATGTCCTTAGGTTAGTTAGGTCAAAGTAGTTCTAAGTCTAGGGGACTGATGACCTCAGACGTTAAGTCCCATAGTGCTTAGAGCAATTTGAACCATTTTTGTTAATCAAGGAGTCTTCTCTCTCGGCGGACATTCAGAGGAACTTGCGCTGCGAAGAAGCCCTACCACCTCGGCTCTATGGATTACCAAAAATCAATAAGAATAATGTTCCATTAAGACCGATTTCTGGCTCTCCGACATATAAACTGCCAAAACTCTTGGCCTCTCTGCTCCAGCCGCACGTGGGGAAGACTGACACATACATAAAGGACTCAGGACATTTCATTGAGAAGCTGAAGAAACAGAAACTTGTGCCAAACGACATCCTGGTCAGCTCTGATGTTGTTTCTTTGTTTACGAAAATGCCACTCAGTGTCTGTCTGGAGCGCATCTGTTCCATATTCCCGCAAGACACCACCAAGCTTTTTCGTGCATGTCTCACATGGAATGGTGACTTCTACGAAAAGGTGGAAGTATTCTCCATGGGTTGTCCTCTTAGTCCAGCGGTGACCAATTTCTCCATGGAACATTTCGAAACACAGCCATTGGACGTGGCACCTTGTAAACCTAAGATGTGGTACAGATACGTCGACAATATCTTCGTTGTGAGGACCCCTAGTGAGGAACAACTCAGTGACCTCCTAAGACACTTAAGCAGCCTCCATATCAACATAAAATGTACAATGGAAGTAGAAAAGGACAAACAACTACCATTTCTAGATGTGCTGGTAAAAATGTATAATGAAAATGGAAATGAGCGTCTGGCGTCATTGACCGGGAGGCCCCTTGCGAGGCAGGTCCAAAATGAGTAATGAAAACTTGAGACACAACGTGCATCGAAAACGGACAAACACGGACCGATACCTACACAAAAGTCAAGTCATCACCCGAGCCAGAAAAGACGCATGGTTAATATGTTCGTAACGTGAGCTAGACGCGCATATGTGAGAAAAATCACAAACACCCGGCGAGGTGACACATCGGAAAAAGAGATGTGGGGTACGGCCTTTCTGCAGGGCGTAAAGACTATTTACACGCCGACAAAGAAGATCAAAGAATGCCTCATATCGGCAAAGGAGAAAAGAGACCCACCTGCAATGTCGGGAATACACCGCATGCCATGCACATGCGTAAAAGTTTATGTTGGACTGACTGAACGATCAATCAACACAAGGATCACAGAACATAAGCGACATTGCAGGTTGAGGCAGGACACGCGCTTCTTGAGGCCCAGCGCGTAGTAAAATTCGGCGACACGGAAGTTTCGGCTGTAAAGAAGAGCTATCAGAACCGCCTGTTCAGGGAAGCTATAGAAATACATAAACACCAGAATAGCTTCAACAAGAAAGACTCAAGGTAAACGGATCCTGGATTCCCGTGCTGCAGCGAATGATCGTTGCAGGTAGGAAGAGGAGAATCGCACCGGAAATGACTACGGACAAACGCTTGCAGTGGAGGATGAAGCTTTGACAATGCCAGTCACTCATGCTGGTGAAACGTAAGGTAACTCATCAGACAAACGTCGGCCGAAGAATCCAAGATAGAAGCCAACAGACCGTTTGTCAACAATGGCCTCGACAGCCTTAACAATTTTGGATCAATTACACTACTGGCATTAAAATTGCTACACCACGAAGATGGCGTGCTACAGACAAGAAATTTAACCGACAGGAAGAAGATGATGTGATATGCAAATGATTAGTTTTTCAGAGCATTCACACAAGTTTGGCGCCGGTGGTGACCCCTAAAACGTGCTGACATGAGGAAAGTTTCCAACCGATTTCTCATACACAAACACAAGTTGACCGGCGTTGCCGGGTGAGACGTTGTTCTGATGCCTCGTGTAAGGAGGAGAAATGCGTACCATCACGTTTCCGACTTTCTTAAAGATCGGATTGTAGCCTATCGTGATTGCGGTTTATCGCATCGCTCGCGTTGGTCAAGATCCAATGACTGTTAGCAGAATATGGAATCGGTGGGTTCAGGAGGGTAATACGGAACGCCGTGCTGGATCCCAACGGCCTCGTATCACTAGCAGTCGAGATGACAGGCATCTTATCCGCATGGCTGTAACGGATCGTGCAGACACGTCTCGATCCTTGAGTTAATAGATGGGGACGTTTGCAAGACAACAACCATCTGCACGAACAGTTCGACGACGTTTGCAGCAGCATGGACTATCAGCTCGGAGACCATGCCTGTGGTTACACTTGACGCTGCATCACAGACAGGAGCGCCTGCATGACCTTAGCAGTTAAGTCCAATAAGATTCCACACATTTGAACAGGAGCGCCTGCGATGGTGTACTCAACGACTAACCTGGGTGCACGAATGGCAAAACGTCATTTTTTCGGATGAATCCAGGTTCTGTTCACAGTATCATGATGGTCGCATCCGTGTTTCGCGACATCGCGTTGAACGCACATTGGAAGCTTGTATTCGTCGTTGCCATACTGGCGTATCACCCGGCGTGATCGTATGGGGTGCCATTGGTTACACGTCTCGGTCACCTCCTGTTCGCATTGACGGCACTTTGAATAATGGACGTTACATTTCAGATGTGTTACGACCCGTGGCTCTACCCTTCATTCGATCCCTGCAAAACCCAACATTTCAGCAGCATAATGCACAACCGCATGTTGCAGGTCCTGTACGGGCCTTTCTGGATACAGAAAATATTCGACTGCTGCCCTGGCCAGCACATTCCCCAGATCTCTCACCAACTGAAAACGTCTGGTCAATGGTGGCCGAGCAACTGGCCCGTCACAATACGCCAGTCACTACTCTTGATGAACTGTGGTATCGTGTTGAAGCTTCGTGGACAGCTGTACCTGTACACGCCATCCAAGCTCTGTGTGACTAAATGCCCAGGCGTGTCAAGGCCGTTATTACGGCCAGAGGTGGTTGTTCTGGGTACTGATTTCTCAGGATCTATGCACCCAAATTGCGTGAAAATGTAATCACATGTCAGTTCTAGTATAATATATTTGACAATGAATACCCGTTTATCATCTGCATTTCTTCTTGGTGTGCAATTTTATGGCCAGTAGTGTAATTAATTTGCATAAGTGATTTGCTATCAATTTGATATGAAAAGTGCTCTCACATCCCATACCCTACTACTGATGTTAGATTTGCAGCTGGTGCATCTGGATACTATTCATAACTATGTTATAGACCCAGATCACAGTTAGAGAAATGCAAATGAAACTCATAGGTCAATTTTAGGTATTTCTGCACCCAGCCATTGCAATGGCAACCGGCGACCCCGATGCGTGCCAGCTAATGATTCACATCAACTGAGCAGCCACTCGCTAGTGTAATGGAGAATTGGCAACATTGCAGAATACGTTTGGCAACTATGTGACCGAAGATTTATTTCCTGGTTTGGTTCAGAATTATATCGGTAAATTCATTAGATATTACCACGTCATTTAGATGAAAAATTCTGAATTTTTCTCACTTAATGGATGACATAGAGGTAGAAAATTTATGGTTTTGAGTCCAAGAAGGTCGTTCCAACATAAACTGCAGCTTACTTTTCACCATTTATGTAGCGAATTCTCTGTCTTGGCAATGACAACAAGGGAGCGCTCTTCGCCGCAGTAGTATGCTTGCATAGCGATCAAGTGTTCGCCTTTCAAGTGGAAGAGTGCGTTAGTTGACGGTTCTAATTATCATATCCGCGATTATCGCCCCTTAACGTTATTGAACAGCGACTTCAAGATCTTTTCGAGGCTGCTATCAGAACGTATTCGCGGCACACTATTGCACGTCCTGTCCAGCCATCAGACGTCCTTGGGGGGATCCAATAAAATGAGAACTGCGTTATGTCGTTACAGAGATCTCATCTCCCTTGCACGGGTGAGACGTCTGCCGGCAGCCCTGGCGTCTATCGACTTTAGCCAGGCTTTTGACCGTGTGGACCACACTTTCCTCACGGCCGTTCTACGGCGCATGCAATAACCCGACCCCTTTATCACAGTGTTGACACGCCTTCTGCATGGTGCAACTTCTCGAGTTTTTGTTAATGGAAGAATGACGGCACCCATGCCGATATGCCGATCATTGTTATTTGCATTGGCCGTAGAACCTTTGTTGTGTGGTCTCCGAGACAGGCTCACTCGGATACAGTTTGGCGACTCGAACTCTCGCAGCACGGCATTTGCGGATGATTTGATGATCGTCATGCGTGGAGCTGCCGATATGGCGGCGGTATTGGACTGGATTGCAACATACGATACAGCTTCTGGTAGCCAAATCAACGTTGACAAGTCCGTCGCCTTGTGCATCGGGATAGGGCTACCGCAGGAACACATTGCCCCCTTACGCTTCAGTGATACTGTCCGCTGCTTGGGCTTAGATTTCATGAACGACATGCGACGCGCGACGACGCTCAATTATCGACGCCTTCTTAACCAAATTCTGGCCGCAATTGCATATCAGCGCTTGCGGTCCCTTAACATCGTTCAGCGGGAGCATTATGCCAATGTATACCTTGCGTCCCGCATACCGCGTGTCGCCCAATCGCTACCCATTCCGAATCCTTGGCGCGGAGCATTATGGCAACGCTGGGATACTTCGCCAGCGCTGGTATGTTACTGAAGATCAGATACGTATCTCTTACCCTTCCCGAGGAAATACGTGGTCCTGGCCTAGTTAATATACATGACAGGGCCGTTGCCCTCTATGTTAGCTCACATTTATGTCTGCTGCGCCGTTGTCCTACAGGCCTCACGAGTTTGCTTCTGACGGCGCTACGCCCTGCTTCACTAAGAGCGCCGATGCCGCTACAGGACACCCCAGCGCCCCTCTTTTATATAGGACGTTTCTATTTAGAACAAAGTTATTTCAGTGCAGCGCGCACGACACCACGACTGGCCACAACTCGACGCCTATATCACGACACGCTGCAACGCCGCCCCCTTAATGTGGTCGAACTAAAATATCCTGAGGTACAGTGGCGCGTGGTGTGGAAGACTGTACACGATGCCATACTTGATTCCGATGTTGTTTCCCAATGGTACGTAGTCGTTAATGTGGAGCTGGTGACACAAAAATGTCTCTACAATATCCACATGGCAGATTCTCCAAATTGTGTGGGTTGTAATACAGTAGATTCTGACGAGCACCACCTCAGCTGTGGAGAGGCGGAGCCGGTTTGGCACCTAGTGCGGCAGATGCTGGCTTATCTCCTGCGAGTTACGCCTGGGCATATATCTGCACGCACGTTATTGTTTCCGGATGAGACATTTTACCCCAAGACTCGGACCAACTTCATCACCTGGATACGTGGACATGCTGTCCATTACTTCTATCGTGACGGACACAAGAATTTACTTGACTTCTGGCTCTATTTGCAAGAAAGACATCATGCTATTGCCCGGAATACCAGATATCGTCGATGCTTTGCAAACTACCTATGGATTGCCTTTCAAACCCCGCCGTGTTGTTGGAGTGTTCCTGGCAGTGGTAGATGAGGTTCAAAATGGTTATAATGGCTCTGAGCACTATGGGACTTAACTGCTGTGGTCATCAGTCCCCTAGAACTTAGAACTACTTAAACCTAACTAACCTAACGACATCACACACATCCATGCCCGAGGCAAGATTCGAACCTGCGACCGTAGCGGTCGCGCGGTTCCAGACTGTAGCGCCTAGAGCCGCTCGGCCACTCCGGCCGGCAGTGGCAGATGAGGTCAGAACGAAGTGCAAACGATCATACTTCTTTATCAGTGGGCACAGTTGCTGGGAAGCCTGACTACGAAGTGGTAGCTTTATTTTCATGTTATTTATATTTACTATCTTCGATGGTGTCTTCATTCTTTTTTAGTTTTCCAGGCTTGACTATTCATGACTGTCCCCACCCTACTGGAAATACCCTTCCCCCACTTCCTTTCATCGTGTTTTTGTGGGTTGGCGCACACACGTTAGTCCCGTATAGTATAGTTTCTTCACATTTTATATTGGGGGGGTTACGTATAGTTAGGATGGCAACGCCTGAAGAGGTAAGAGTTCATTGTTGTTTGGCAGGGACGCAAGTGGCGGTGCCCCGTAGGGATAGCTATGATTTTGTTTTATTTCTTTTTGTTAGGTACCTGACAAAAATATTAAAAAAAGGTTGGCAGAGCAAAAAAAAAAAAACTCTCGCGCGAGACAATATTTTTTACCTCTTCTGCGAAAGAGCCAGTTGCAGATAGATCCATAATCACTAAAAAATATCTAATACAACTTCTTCCCCATAAGTTTTGTCGCTACCTGTATTCTGTTACCCTGTACATCTAAATTTGAAAAACTTGCTGACTTGCAAACTTTTTAGTCCCTGCTTTCTCAACTTCTGTCAATTTTATCGACTTAATTGAGGCACTGAAAGATTTTTAGTTGGATTTTGTTATGTATCTACTTCTGCTACAATCAGGTATTTTGCTGTCAATATAGCAAAACTAATTCTGCAACATCTGATTTAATTGGACTGCACTTTATTGCCTTCTCTTTAGGTCTGCACATCAAAAGAATGAAAAGCAGCATCTAGATGCAATGCTTAATGCGTAGGCACTCAGCAAGCATTGCCAATAAATGCGATTACCATCTGGTGAATGAGCTTTTCCATATGCAGTACACTTCAGATCGAAAGAAATAAAGTAATATTAAGAGAAGCATGTTTAGCAGCTTGAGTGTGAGCAGCGTTGACACAGTGCCCTGAAGCTGGCAGTTTCCTCCCAGTTTACTACCAGATTGCTCCCAGAGGCGTAGTTAGTACAAAAATATCAGCATACCTATATGTGGGAATCACTATCGAAGTGGAATCGATAAACTACCTTGCTACGTTAGGTCTCATTCGATTTCTAACTAATCTTAGTTTCACCCCATCTCTTGATGACGTACGGAATGCTTCCCAAACTTCTCTCAACTTTGCCTGCCTCATTGATTTCATAAAGCGTTGATTCGTCTGGTAGTTAGGACTTAATGCCGAAAGCCTTTCATTGTTGTATACCATCAAATCGCTTAAGTTGGTAGTTGCTCCATACAGAAATTCGAAAATATAGACCATCTGAAATTTGTAAGCACAGTGTCTTGCGCTAGCCTGGATATCTGGATCCGATCTTGCACGATTCGAGCTAGGACAACACATTCTTCTCGCCACTAGCCTTGTCATCACGTTGCAACGCCGGAGGCATTGGTTGGCAACTACGTTGTTGGAACACTGATTTGCGGCTGTGGGAGTGATTGATCCTGCTAAATACCGGTACTCTTGAGTTTTTCTTGTCATCTTGATGACATGTTGTGAATAGTTCCCACTTAAGATATCACACCGAGTTAATGAAATAACCTTTCTGATTCTAAAAATAACCTATACTGCGTAAGCTACCACTACTCATCTTACACGTTACGAGCTATCTACTTCACCTGTGATTATGGCAGTGAGAGAGTTTTCACTGCAGCAATGCCTTGTCTGGACAGTTGTAAACTGCTCCCTTTCTAAAACGGTAGCTGCTTTCGAAATCATTTCCTATTTTTCTGCAAAACCCGTATCAAATCACCTCCTTTCGCTACTATTTCAACTGAGCTGCTAACTATCACAAGTTCAGTGACGAAACTTAACGTCCCATGTCATAGCACTCCGGCGTCCTCGCAGGAGTAGCCACAGTCGTCTGCATCGCGATTACCACTTTTCTTTTCCTGTATTGAGTTTCGATTTTCCCCGAAGAGGGCGAGCTGGCAGCAGCTTAGTATGCCGCTCTTGAGCCTACAGAATTTGTTTTACAAAGATGAGGACAATAAATAATAAAAACAGGCGATAAAATCGGAGACTTAAATGGTAACATGGTGAAAAAATCGTGGAACTTAAAACATAGAACAAAGGGATGATGATGCAAATAAAATACATATGAAGCAGACAGGTAAAATAATAGACAGACAATTAAAAAACACGGCGACAGTCTGGTTTCTGTTCGCAAAATACATAAAATTCACACCCAGCGACAGCATGGTTTCTGTTCGCAACATTTGGGAAGGACGAAACAACACTGAACATTCATTTGAACACTGCACTAAAAAGTTGGCAAATATGACATACCACAGCCGAGAGCAGGTGGTGGGAAACTGGACAGATAATGGAAAATAAAAGGGGGGGGGGGAAGGAGAGGAAGAAAGAAGTTTATTTTTTTTTTCTTTATTGATTTTCAATTCCCCCCGCAGGGGGCGGGCTGGCAGCAGCTTACTACGCTGCTCTACAGCCTACAGACTTTCTTTTAATAAAGGAAGAAGAAAGAAACAAGGTAAAACAGGCGATAAAATGGTGATTTAAAGTGTAAAATGGCGTAAAAATGCGGAAAGTTAAAACAGAAAGCAAAAGGGGTTGGCAATGTAGATAAAATACACAGGAATCAGACAAGTAACATAGTAGACACACAATGAAAAAACACGGCGACAGTCTGGTTTCTGTTCGAAAGAGATAAAAGGCACACTCAGCGACAGTATGATGGCCATTCGCAACAAGTCCCAAAAAACACAACACGGAACACTCACTGTAAAACACGCACTGTAGAACACTCACTGGAGAACACTGCACGAAAGTGGCAGCACAAAGATGACATTCCCGAGCCAAAGGCAGATGGGGGGGGGGGGGACCTGCAGGAGGGGGAAAAACAAGGAGGGAGGAGAGGAAAAAAACGAAAAGGGGGGGGAACAAAGGAGGGAGAGGACTAATAAAGGGGGAGAAGGGCAGACGTGAGAGGGAATGAGAGGAGGGAAATGTAAAAGGACGCGGGGGAGAGAAGGGGGCAAAGAGAGGGGAGGTGGGGAAGAAAGAGGATGGAAGGGGGGAGAGGGAGCCCGGGAAAAGGACAGAGGAAAGGAGGGGGAGTGAGGATCAGAGTTGATAGGAGGGATAAATGGAGGGAGAGAGGGCATCATCCGGGAGGGGGAGTTGATGGAAGCCACCTTGGGAAAGGAGATGTAGGGTGTAGAGATGGAGGGTAAGGGGGACACAACAGTGAAGACGTGGCAGGGGGCGGGGATCTGAGAGGAGAGGGGCAACCAGGGGGTGAGGGGGTTCAAGACGGCGGGAGGTGTAGAGGATGCGGATATGTTCGAGGAATAGGAGCAGATGGGGGAAAGCAATGAGATCATAGAGGAGCCACGTGGGGGACGGGAGGCGTATACGGAAGGCGAGGCGGAGTGCATGACGCTCAAGGATCTGGAGGGACTTATAGAATTGGGGGGGGGGGGGGTCAGATATCCAGGCAGGACTGGCATAACAGAGGATGGGACGGATTAAGGATTTGTAGGTGTGGAGGATGGTAGAGGGGTGCAACCCCCATGTCCGGCCGGAGAGGAGTTTGAGGAGTCGGAGGCGGTTGTGGGCTTTGGATTGGATGGAGCGGAGATGAGGGATCCAGGTGAGGTGACGGTCAATGGTGAGGCCAAGGTAGGTGAGGGTGGGGGTGAGGCGGACAGGACGGGCGCAGACAGTAAGAGAAATCCAGGAGCCGGAAGGAGCGAGTGAAGGGGGGGGGGGGCGATTACCACGTTACATCACCAACAGAATAAGAGACAGTGTCTGAACACATTCCAAGCAACTGTCAGCGACACGAATCTGTTTTACCTTCGTCATCTTGGTATTAAGCAAGACGGGATCACGGAAGAAATGAACAAGCTACGATGGTTTCCCAGCAAGTAATGCACCGTATTTTTTTTTTTTTTTTGAAAACAATGCGAAACTTTGCGTAGGTGTTATTTGAAGCCTCCTGAGTGAGCGCGCCAAGTTTCCGTCACTTCCGACAGATAGCATAGCTGCAGGACAGTTTCAAAATGGCGCCTGTAGGTGATGTACGTTACAAGCAACGTGCCGTCATTGACTGTCACACTGCAGAGAATGAAACTGTGGGGATTATTCACAAAGGCTTGCGTAAAGTCTGTGGAGCATCTGCTGTCGGCAGAAGTACAGTTAGTCGCTGGGCACGGAGGGTGAGGTCATCAGAAGGCGGTTCGGCGGAGCTCCACGATTTGCAACGGTCGGGGAGACAATGCACGGCTGTCACACCTGACACGTTGCAGGAAGATGATTTTGTCATTCGCGAGGACAGGCGCATTGCGACTCCGCAGTTGGCGCTGCATCTGTCAATTAGCAAAGGAATTGTGGATGCCATTATCCGCACTCTTGGATATTCAAATGTATATGCAAGATGGGTCCCGTGGTGTCTAATGGTGAATCAGAAATCGCACAGAAAAAAACATTTGTCTTGATTTGTTGCAACGCTTTGAAGCTGAGTCCCAGATTGTGACAGGTGATAAACCTGTGTTCATCATTTTGAGCCCAAAAGAAAACGACAGTCGATGGAATGGCGCCATTCCCACTCCCCACAGAAGAAAAAATTCAAAGCAACTGCTTCCGCCTGTAAGGTTCTGATCACCGGATTCTGGGGCTGTGAAGGTGTGATTCTCTTTGAAGTGATGCCAAGAGGCGCTACCATCAATTCAGAAGTATATGTCAATACATTAACAAAACTCAAGACGCGCTTCTGGCGACTTCGGCGCCACAGCAACCCAGAAGATCAACTTCCGGCCTCACACAAGTCTGAGGACTGCTGAACACACCGCGAAACAGTGTTGGACAGTGTTACCCAATCCATCCTACAGCCCTGACCTAGCCCCCTTTGACTTCCACCTGTTTGGGCCATTAAAGGATGCTATTCGTGGAAGACATTTTGAGGACGATGAGGAGGTGATTTACCCAGTGAAGCACTGGCTGTGCCACCAGGACAAGGATTGGTACCGACAGGGCATACACGCTCTTGTTTTGCGCTGGAGGAAGGCCATAGAACGGGATAGAGACTACGTGGAAAAATATGATGTGTAGATAAAACGCCATTCATTCAATAAAACATTGTTGAAGAAAAAATGGGTAGCATTACTTTCTGGGCAATCGTCGTAGTTCGCATGCTTTACATCTGGTAGATCTGGAGGTGGAAAACGTATGAAAGTGCACAACTGCACATTTGCCTGTTGTCTTTCTGCTTCATTAGTCATATGGTCAGTTTTTCCTTGTGATTCCACAATTTGATTTATTACTCTGTGTCATCGATGTATTAAAAATTTTAGAAAGCATTTTTGTCTGGAGCACAACGATCGGTATAAAATGTTGATAAAAGCAGTCTCGATTGCGTTTTCAGATTTTTTTATTTGTGGGCAACCGGTTTCGGCCCTTTTCTCGGACCATCTCCAGGCTTATACCGCTGTAATACAGTAATAATACGTACTCAGTATAGGAGGATGAAAATACGGCTAAAAAAAATCTAAAATATAAGCTACAAAATACGATGGTGAACCCGTTATGTCTGCTGGTGGCGGCAGACGGAGCGAGATACGTAGAAGTACGGTTGTCACTGCTGAATACGGTAGCTTTGGACGAGATCATATACCGTAAGCTCCGCCCATCGCTTACAGCATTACATCATTGATGACTAATCATGCGTCAGATGTACTGCATTGATCGGTTTAGTCAAATTTATAAGAAAAATAGATACAGCAATAAATACATAAATTATATCCATATAATTTTACGTGTGTATCCTATCGTAATTGATTTAAGTAAAAGAAACAAAATGACACATATACTGCAATCACTATTATGTGCAGACGACTCCCTGTGGGCATTCGTATGTAATCGCTGCAGCAGAGACAGCTGTATTTGGGTAATATAGCAATGGCTTGCCAGTATCAACAGTTGCATTGCAGCGATGCCTACCACACCAGAGGACGGAACGCTGCCTTCTCAGCAAATATCTGGTGGCTTGGAAACCGATCTTCGTGCTTTAGTTTTGCTAGACGGTAGCAGCGAAGACTAACTGCCACAATATGGCCTCCAGTGGTCACATAAACCGCTTAAGCGATAATTTGCATGGATTGTACATTACTGTCAAAGCTCGTGGTTATAAACTTGGACGATACTGTCTTCAAAATCTCTATGTATTATTTAGTATTAACGAAATATTCTTATAATAAAATAGCAGATTGGTCTTATAAATAAATCTGAGTAAAACGACGTGAAAGTGACGTTCTCGAAAATTATACCAATAAAATAAAAGTTGTAACCACCGTAACTGGCGACAGAACCATGTAAATAACAGAAGCACGGTTGAATTTTGTAAAATATGTCACTTACATCAGTAAAATATTATTAACTGTTATAGAAAACAGTTTATCAAAGTCTGTAGTGTACATTAAAATTAGTAAACTGCTTAATATTTTCTCAATATTAAAAAGATTGGAGTGGCCATCTATGGACATAGCTACGGTGTGATAATATGTACAGTCATAATCTTCATAGCTAGTGATGTTGTCAACGTTAATTATCACTAAACATAGCTCTTGATTTCTTTATTATAAAAGTATAACGAAAAGGCTGCGGCAATCCTAAAGCAAAATGTCAAAAAGTTAAAAAAAATTTCTTTCTCTAAAATCAAGCTGTTCATTCAACACAATAGTGGTTTATTTTTAAAATGTGCGTAAATTTCTATTTCCTCTAGGGTATTGAGTAGTAATCCCTTAGGTGTGTTATGAAGCTATTATCAATAGAACCTTCTGAATGCTAACTCTGCGACAAATGCTGGCCAAACAGTGATTTGTTGCAAGAGGTACCTACTGTATGTTCTTTAAACAGCAAGGCAAAATTTTTTCCTGTCTGTCCAATATATTGCATGTCACAATCTTGGCATAATATTTTATACACCCCTGAATTTAAATACCAATTTTTGCAGTTGCCAGTCGTGTGCTTCCGTTTACTTTCTAGCAGGTAGCTAGTACTGAATGCAATTATCACTCCAGTATTTTTAAATAACCTGTTTATTCTGTCTGAGACAGTTCCCATCTTTGTGAATTTTCTACACTGCCTGGCCACCGTAAATGCAACACCCTGAAGGAAGCATCCGAATCAAGTGAAATTTACACCATTGGTTTGCAGCGATGAGATATGCAACTGATTAGAATTTCAGCGCAGACGCACATCACGCACGCCTGTGGCGCCACCTCATAGCGCCATTTAAGGCTTGGCGATTTCGACGAGTGTACGTTCGGCACGTGTGTTTACCTTGTGGTTGTTTCACAAGACGATCAGTTATGCCTCGTAGACAACAGCGAACATCTTTTGATCAAGTATCCGAGTTCGACAGAGGAAGGATAGTGGCTTACCGAGATTGTGGATTATCATACAGAGAAATCGCTAGTCGTGTTGGATGAAACCAAACAACTGTAATGCGGATATGTGACCGTTGGATGCAGGAGGGTACGACGGACCGACGTGGTCGATCGCATTCACCTCGGTGCACCACTGCACGTGCTGATAGGCAAATTGTGCGCATGGCAGTGACGGATCACTCAGTGACATCCCGAACCATAGCACAGCACATTGCGTCTGTAACGCATCATCCAGTGTCTGCGCGTACCATTCGACGCCGTTTACAGCAGAGTGGTCTGTCCGCAAGACGTCCATTGCTTCGTCTACCATTGACGCAGAACCACAGACGTCTCCGTCGCCAATGGTGTGATGACAGACGGATGTGGACGGCAGAATGGAATGACGTTGTCTTTACTGACGAGGCACGCTTCTGTCTGCAGCACCACGATGGTCGGATTCGAGTGTGGAGACACCGTGGAGAGAAGATGCTGGACAGCTGCATTATGCACCGCCACACTGGTCTTGCACCGGGTATTATGGTATGGGGCGGTATTGGATATTAGTCTCGCACGCCTCTAGTACGCATTGCCGGTACTTTAAATAGCCGGCGCTACATATCCGAGGTGCTGGAGCCAGTTGTCCTTCCTTACCTTCAGGGCTCGGCCACAGCCCTATTTCAACAGGATAACGCGCGACCACACGTGGCACGCATTGTCCAAAGGTTCTCCGTCAATAACCAGATTGAATTGCTTCCCTGGCCGGCTCGCTCTCCGGATCTTTCGCCGATAGAAAACATGTGGTCCATGGTTGCTCAACGAGTGACCCAGATTACATCCCCAGCTGCCACACCAGATGATCTTTGGCAACGTGTGGAAGCTGCTTGGGCTGCTGTACCCCAGGAACACATCCAACGTCTCTTTGACTCAATGCCGAGACGTGTGGCAGCGGTGATCTCCAACAATGGCGGCTACTCTGGCTACCGATTCTGGCAGGAACCACATGTCACAGACGTCTGTAAACGTAATCATTTGATACTTGGTCAACATGTTATCTACAAAATAAATCTTGTTGTGCTACCTCTTGTCTTTCTTGGTGTTGCATTTACGGTGGCCAGCAGTGTATTATGAGCTACAGAAGTGCTGCTAGACTGTTGTAATTTCTGAAATAAAGTGTCCACTACATTAGTCCTAAAATGATTGGCTGTGGCAATTTGCTTTGCTCTCTCTGAATATCAATGGGTTCAAGGGGCAATTTCAAAACTCTGTGAACCATAGACTGGAAAAATGCTTTTTTATACTCGAGTAGGTGAGAAGAAAACGCCTTTGTGATCACATCTGATGCAGTAGGCTTTCTGTAAATTGTGAAACAATGCTGACCACTACAATTCTAGATTGTCAAACCGAAAAAATTTATACTTTTATTATTCTAATGTTCAATTCTAAAAAGTAATTTAGGATGAATTCCCGTAAATATATTAGTGGCACCTTCTAACTCTCACCTTTTATAGTAAAGAATTTTATTTATGATCTATGGATTGTCTTTAAAAAATCTTTATTCAATAAAATTGATAAAAATATCAGCCACAGCACCAGATAAGGAATTACGAATTGAGAGATCATCTTTTTGATAGTAAATTTTATCATTAAATGAAAAATAATTGAAAATGAGTGCAGTGTCCAATGCGTCTATAAACTCACCAATTTCATCTGTATTCACAATTTTATGCCATAGTAAATCCTCTGTAATGATGCTGATGGTATCATAGATGGGCACATTTGTATACAAATTCTTAATATCTAAAAAAGCAAATCTTGCACCATCAGGAATGTCAGTACTGTATATTGCTTGTATTAACTCACTACTGCTTTTGACACTGAAATTATCTTCATATACGTAAAATTAAAATATCATTTAGTTTTTATTCAGTTTAGATGAGGAACAATTTTTACAATTGACAATCGCGCATACCAGGTGCGACAATAAAGTAATGAGACTGATTTTCTTTGCAAGATGTGACAACCCTGCAGGCTTGCGTTGGCACAATATCTTTGACCTTGGTCTATAAGCTGCTTCTAGTCCAAGCGGCAAATCAATGCAACTGCTAAGTCGTGAGTTGTGCTGTAATAAGTTAACATGTGTTTGCGTCTCTCGTCACGGAAACGGAACCGCATAATACTGCGCAACGGTATGCCATTTCTTTTTGCGTTAAATTGGGTGAAAACGCAACGACAACTTACGGTAAGCTTCAGAAGGCTTTTGGAGAGGAGGTTATGTCAAGAGCTCAAGTTTTTCGTTGGCATAAAATGTTTAGTGAAGGCAGAACGAATGTTGAAGATGAAGACTGCAGTGGACGACCATCAACCTCACGGACAGATGTCAACTTGGCCAGGGTGCGTGATCTCGTACGATCTCATCGAAGATTAGCTGTGAAGATGATTGCAGAAGAACTGAATATCAATCTAGAAACGGTTCGTCTAATAATAACTGAAGATCTTGGTATGAGAAAGATTTGTGCAAAAATGGTCCCCAAAAATCTCACACCACAACAGCGAGAAACACGGAAAAATGTGGCAGCCGATTTGTTAGAGCAAACGGAAATCAATCCACAATTATTAAGCCGTGTTATCACTGGTGATGAAAGTTGGTTTTTTCAGTTCGATCCAGAGACAAACGCCAAAGTTGGCAATGGTACTCAAAGGGATCACCCAGACCAAAAAAAGCTCGCATGTCAAATTCAAAAGTGAAATGCGTGCTTGTGTGCTTCTTTGATTCCAAGGGAATTGTTTATAAAGAGTGGGTGCCTCCTGGACAAACAGTTAACCAATATTGCTACAAAGAAATTTTAGAAGGACTTCGTAAAAGTGTTCTTCGTGTCTGTGCCAACATTGCTGATAATTGGATTCTGCATCATGATAAAGCGCCATCCCATACTGCTCTGTCATAACAGAAATTTTTAACCGCAAAACAAATTTCAGTACTACCACAGCCACCTTATTCACCAGATATCGCTCTGTGCGACTTATTACTATTTCCAAGAGTCAAAACGGCGGTCAAGGGACACCATTTTCCAACAACACAAGATGTCCAAAAAGCTGTGACGAGGGTCTTGGAGGATATTAGATAAGATGAGTTCCAAAAATGTTACCATTAATGGCAGAAGCGCTGGAAAAAGTACGTGCAATCAGAAGGGAACTACTTTGAAGGAGACTAAACTTGACTAAAACGGTAAGCAACATTTTTTTCCACATCAGTCTCATTACTTTACTGTCGCACCTCGTATTTCCAAATCAGGCTTATGAAAGTTTAATTGTCATCTTAACCTTGGTAGTTGCGCATTCATCATTTTCAATGACTGTTTCTCATTTGGCAAAATTAAATGACTATTTTCATTTATTTATTTTTAATCTTTGCCTGAAATTTTGGGGTAGGATCTCTATCAATCTCTACAATACCATTTTCAGTAAAAAACTGTAATTTTTTAGAAATATATTCGTTCTCACTAACTACAGTTACAGTATTGCCTTTATCAGCTTTTGTTTTTATAGTTTTTCCCTCTCTGAGTTTGTTGTTAATTCTTTTGACAGTTTCAGATTCGTGTTCACTTCTATGTCTACTTCTTTCAGTAGTGATAGTATCTTTAGTTTTTAATGCAACTTTGTATTCGGCAGATTTGCTAAGTTGGGAATACTTGACGGCTACTCTAAACTTAGCGATGATTCGCTTCACATTGGCATTATTAAGTGTAGCAGTTAAATTATATTTTAACGCCCTACTTAACAGTGCCATTTCTGTGGCTGTAAACTGAATGCTTGTAATGTTAGATACCCTCAAATAAAACTAATGCAAATTAGTTTGACATACATTTTGTTACGCCTGCCACAGACGGCCCCTGCCAGGCAGACTACACTCAAGACACCCCTGTGTACCATATAACATACACAAGCACTTGCAGGCTCAACCAAGAGGAAAACAATTCTTCAAAATAAACAGAACTTGCTAGAGACTAATGCGAACCTTTTTCTGCAGAGGTCGCCTCACAGGCACAGGGAAAGTTGGAGTACTCCGCCGACCTCCGCCGGCTTTATAAGGCCAGCGCAGCAGCAGTACAGCCAGTTCCTCGCTGAGCTAGGACCAGCTCCGACGGAACTCACCGACTCTTGTGATGAATAGTCGTCTACTTTTTATTTGATTACTTTGTGTGTATATAGTGATTGTTCGAGAAGTGTAGTGCAGTTTCAATAAACGACGTTATACTGACAAGGGAACCTCCCCATCGCACCCCCCTCAGATTTAGTCATAAGTTGGCACAGTGGATAGGCCTTGAAAAACTGAACACAGATCAATCGAGAAAACCGGAAGAAGTTGTGTGGAAATGTGAAAAAATAAGCAAAATATACAAACTGAGTACTCCATGCGAAAGATATAAAACATCTAAGAGGGTCTGAGCTTACGTGCGCCGTGGTCCCGTGGTTAGCGTGAGCAGCTACGGAATGGAGGTCCTTGGTTCAAGTCTTCCCTCGCGTGAAAAGTTTAATTATTTATTTTCAGGCAATTATCAAAGTTCAGTCACTCACACATAATCAACTTCGCTCTCCAAAATTCCAGGACATGTTCAGATTTGCTTGGACATATGCAGGATTTGACAGTCTACACACGGAAAAATTTGAATACGTTAAAAACATATGTTTTGACAGAGCACAGGGAAAATTGTGCGACTGTGAAACTGTTGCATACAATTGTTGCAGTTTATGTGACAAACTCTTACGTTTTCATCACTTTTTTGAGAGTGATTATCACATCCACAAGAAAACCTAAATTTGGCAAGGTAGAAGAATCTTTTTACCCATTCGCCAAGTGTACAAGTTAGGTGGGTCGACAACATATTCCTGTCATGTGACGCACATGCCGTCACCAGTGTCGTATAGAATATGTCAGACATGTATTCCTGTGCAGGAATCGGTTGACCTATGACCTTGCGATCAAATGTTTTCGGTTCCCATTGGAGAGGCACGTCCTTTCGTCTACTAATCGCACGGTTTTGCGGTGCGGTAGCAAAACACAGACACTAAACTTATTACAGTGAACAGAGACGTCAATGAACGAAAGGACAGATCATAACTCTGCGAAAATAAAGAAAGTAAATTTTTCAATCAAAGGCGGATTTGAACCACCGACCTCTCGTTCCGCAGCTGCTCACGCTAACCACGGGACCACGGCGCTCCTTAGCTCATACCAACCTCGATGTTGCGTATCCTGCACATGGACTACGCAGTTTGTATATTTTGCTTATTTTTTCACATTTCCACACAACTTCTTCCTGTTTTCTCGATTGATCTGTGTTCAGTTTTTCAAGGCCTACCCACTGTGCCAACTTATAACTAAATCTGAGGGGGTGCGATGGGGAGGTTCCCTTGTGAGTGTTCTACAATACTGAGTATTCTTCACATTTAAAACCTGATCTTGCAATTAGATAAGAGCATCAACTTTCTCACGATGTCTTTCAGAAATGATTTTTCGTAAGAAATCAGTTTTCTCATCTCTAATACAAAGTAACATAGAGAAAATTAAGAGAGAAACATTTTTGCTCAAGAAAAAATGTAATTTGTACATCTCATTGTTTAGTGCACACTTCTCCTAAAGGCGGCTCTAATCTCTGATTTCATTCATAGGATACTGCATTTTGTTCATCATACGGGATAGTACAAGAACTAGATTTAATGCTGACTGTAGCGTATTTACGAATGACATGATTAGCCAAACGCTGTATGTTAAATTGAACTTCTGTATTCAGTTTCATCATTTTCATCCTGATCCCGCTAAATTTCTTAAATTCTCGATGTACCTGACTAGGTAAGGACTGTATTAGTCTTTAGCCATAATATCTCGACATTTTGGTGGTATTCCTGGTATTCTAGTCGTGTATGACATTAGACTGGGTGTAGATATAGTCCATTTGGGTCAACAATACTTAGTACCTTACTGTTCACTGACTTTCGGACAAGGTTATTTTACACACATTTTCGGTTCCGTTGCAATAAGTTTTCGCGGGGTGACAAATAGGATAAATGTGCAGCTCATTTGACTCGGCCGTCAACGATACGGATTTGAGTTTTGTTCGTCACATAGGACTCATATGTAAGGGGGATGGATTTTAAATAATATAGTTCTGTGCTAAATCTGTGAAATAACAATTAGGCACCCCTGTAGATGTTTGCTGACAGCGACTTTAGCAACTTCCTTCCACTATGGGTAGCTTAAAAATGAGGAATTTTGTTGGTTTGAATTTGACTGAATATCTTAAATATCACTTTCTTTCGGTGTTAACTTCTCCATGAATCCATATGTGTACCTCAAAACGTGCAGTGTGCCTGTATTGCCATAGAGCATGCAGCGCAAGGATTCACACTGTTTATCAAATACATTTACCATAAGAAATCAAAACACGACAGTAAAAACTCATTATGCCACAGTTACTCACTTTGGCTTAACGAAAAATTAAGAATTTCTGACGAAAACATTGCATGAATAATCGCTTCTAACGTTAAGGAAACGATATAAAGCATTGAGAACAACATCAAACAACGCAGTAATGTAGTCATGATGAATCTCAAACTATAAAACTAATTTTGAGCAATATCCATGTCCAGCATATTATATAAAAACGGGTCGTCCGCCTCCATTGCTATTGATCGCGAAATGGAAATCGTACTTTTTATGTGAAGCATCACTCAACAACAGTACAGCATTTTGTACTCTTCAAAGTGATGAGCGGTAGCTGACGTTTTCAATGAAGTGTAAGGCAGCACAGCACTGCATTAACAGCCACTACAGGGTGCAAGAAAGAAGGTCCCAGAGAGCTCTGACACATGCGGCACTCAGAGCCAGACGATCTGCCAAGAAATCTCTCGCAAAAATGTTACTGGACGGAACAATCAACACCGGTTTGTTAAAAAATGAAACACTTTCTAACTGTACTATCATTACATTGAAGACTTCACCATTCAGACGAAAGCTTCTAAAAAATTTTGTTTCTTGTGTCCTGCAATTAAAATGTGTCTTGTGGTGACATAATTATGATAATGATATACCAGTTCCACTGTTCTTTAAATGCGTTTTATTGCGTAAATCACAATGAGCTCATTTTGACATATTACCATCGTCAGGCATCTGTAAATACTTTAACAGGTAGGTCTTCCGAGACCTCTTTGACAAGAGTTTAGTTAGTTTTTAGGTCTTTATATTGTAAACTGCAACTATGATCAAAACGCATTATACATTCCATTGTTGTCTTTACCTTATGTATCATACCAATTCTGCCATATGTTGTCTTTGTTGGAATTTGTATTTAGATGTTACTTGGACGTTTGTTGTAGTCGTACTGTTATATCTGATTTTTAGATGTATGTTAGTCTATTTTGGTGCGTTGTTTTCCCTCTTGATAACTTGGATAACAGTGGATTAGCGGTATTACATGTTTACATAGTTACCACAAGTAGGTGATGTGTGGAAATTCGGTTATGTATTGATTATTTCCTAAGGTTTGGTTCTGATTAGTTTTTTACCTCAAATTTCATCCTGTTTCTGTTCAGATTATTATGTTTTATTTGTACGTAATACTTTTGCTATGGATTATGATCTGTGATGTTTTCTTGGTGTTGGTACTTCGTTGTTTGGTATTAATGCTGTTACTATGGATGTGTGTTACTTAATATCTCTGGTTTGTTTATTTTACCTGTTTTTTTGGTTTACAATAGCGATAAAGTTTTCAATATTTTTTTTGTGCTTGAGGTCGGTTTGTTCATTCAGTAAATTTAGCGGGTTATTGTGTGCGTGTGAATATATCTCTGTTTCTTCAAGGATGTTCGTGATTGCTCCATTTTGCGTAATATGGAGGATTTCCAGTGCTTCGTTTATGGATTTTACGTCTTGTATTTCTGTTTGTAGATGTTGGAAGAATGTGGATAGGTTGTTTTAACTGGCTTTGATGTACTCTTTGTCTAATGTTGAAGTTCCTACCGGTTTGTCATCTGTAGAATTTGAGGCTTGTGTTACATGAAAAAACAACATACGTTGTGTATAGAAATCGTCGAGTAGCCTTTGTAGATTTTGTGTTTGAGGCTGTGTCTGTTCTGATATGCAAAGGCATTGTTGGTTTTGTTGAATAGTTTGTTAATTTTGTTTGGGATGTTTCCTAGATGGGTTGTGGTCACATATGTTTCTCTCTTCTTTTTCGTTGTGTGTGTGTTTAGTGTTATTTCTTTAGGTACACTGGGCCTTTTTGATTGTGTTTTA
This sequence comes from Schistocerca nitens, assembly GCF_023898315.1. NCBI lineage: Eukaryota > Metazoa > Arthropoda > Insecta > Orthoptera > Acrididae > Schistocerca > Schistocerca nitens. The sequence goes on from NC_064616.1 coordinate 777,925,636, forward strand.
CTGTAGAATAGTTTCGGTATAGTTTTGGGGTCATCATCGTTTTATTGGGCTATGGATTTTAATATATTTATTTCCTTCTGAACTGCTTTGTCTCCTAGTGGTAGATTTATCAATCTGTTACGTATAGTGTCGAAAAGTGCGAGTTTGAGGGCTTTGTACTACAGTCTGTTGTGGTACGCTTTCTGTAAATTTTGAAATAATGTTCTTTGTTAATGTTTTCGATAGCTAAATCGAGAAAGTTAATTGTTTTGTTAGTTTCATGTTCTATGGTAAATTCCATTTTGGGGTGTAAATGATTCAGTACTTTATGTGTTCCACTGACATCGCAAATGGTGTGTAGACATAGCATAACAATTCGAACAGACGACAAGACTTTCTCCGCGTACTGCCACCGTCTACAGTGTTGCCAGTTTGTGCAGACAGCCGGACTTGGCGTATTTTGAGTGTGGTCAGTTTATTTGTCCAACGTCACAATCAGTGCAGTCTTAGACTAAGTGGCAGCCGTCTGCCGGTCAGTTTTTATGTCAAACAGTGTACCTAGGAACAAATAGTATATTGAAATACAGAAGTGTTGCAAATGAGCAAAACTTATCAAAACTGCATTTAACAGTCAATCTGTTACATTTTTACTCTACTATGCTTGAATAGTTATTAAGTGAAATCAAATTAAGCAGAAGTATAATCAAAAACCAGTTACAAATTAAATATATTTTGAAATAGAAATTACCGCAAACTAAACTGATACCCATTTTCAAGGCAGGTAAAATTAAAGAAACTCAGTTCATTTGCAAATATCGCATGTTCCGTGGTAGAAGATCTTCTTCCGTTTCAAAGTACAAGATGGTGCACTACTGATGAAGTAAGGCTTAACTGTCCAGTTGGTTTTCATTATAACATTCTAAAACTGAAAAACTAAGAATACCTTATGAGTAGCTTTAATATATTATACAGTATTTAAATATCTAGCACTTAGAACATTTATAAATGCTGCACAAAACACAACCTCATGAGTCACAATAAAAAAAATGTAAAATGTAGGAAACTGCTTATGGCAGTCTCTAATTGCTTCATATGATTCTAAAATTGGTCACTAGATTGAAACACAGGCTAAGAAGAATCATGTGTTCCTCACTACACTATCTTACAATTATAACACTGTACCCTACATGGCTGTAAACAATTTATACAGACATATCATGCAACAAAGTCTCCCCCATGAAGAGTTTCGACGGCTGTCTCGTGATGCAAATCCTCGGATTAGGTAATTTCTTGGGTGTGGCAGCGGATTCCAATACAGGATACATCTTGGAGGTGGATTTGGCATATCCTAATAGTTTGCATGATGAGCACAGCGATCTGGCGTTATGTCCATAGTATCGAGTTTCACAAAACGGTTCCCAACACGATCTGTTGAAAATGGTGGAAGAAAAAACAATCCACATTATGAATTATCGATATCTCCAGCAATGTCTCAACCTAAGGCTGAAACTTGATAGTCACCCATGCTATTTCCTTCGCACAGCGTCCTTGGGGGAAGGAATACATTGATGTAAATTTCGAATAAAAAGACTTCTTCAACATGTTAATTTGAGAAAGACTTTTATAAACTGATGAGTAATGCAATTTTCGTCATAAGTATGGAAAATATTACAGACAACCAGGAAGTTCACTTAGTCAGCCGCTGGGAGGATCTTTATGCCAATGTAAATTACACACATAAAAAAAAAATTTGCAGCGCCCCAGTTCCCGGAACTCTTGAAAATAGACGTTGACCGTGGATATTGTATCACAGACACAGTCCCTTTCGCTGTTCAGAGATATCACTAAACCCGCCCAAGGATGTAAACAACCATGCATGAGCAGCGCCTATTAGACGGAGGGGGTCCGACAGCCGATCAGTTCCAGTCATTCCACCAGGAAGGAGGTACACGGCTCGTGTTGTCTGTAGTTCAACCATGCCTAGACGCTCAATACAGCTGTTCGATCGCGTCCGCGTTGTTACTTTGTGCCAGGAAGGGCTCTCAAGAAGGGAAGTGTCCAGGCGTCTCGGAGTGAACCAAAGCGATGGTGTTCGGACATGGAGGAGATACATAGAGACAGGAACTGTCGATGACATGTCTCGCTCAGGCCACCCAATGGCTACTACTGCAGTGGATGACCGCTACCTACGGATTATGGCTCGGAGGAACCCTGACAGCAACGCCACCGTGATTTCGTACAATCACAGGACGTCGTGTTACGAGTCAAACTGTGTGCAATAGGCTGCATGATGCGCGCAACTTCACTCCCGACGTCTATGGCGAGGTCCACTTTTGCAACAACGACACCATGCAGCGCGGCACAGATGGGCCCAACAACATGCCGAATGGACCACTCAGGATTGGCGTCACGTTCTCTTCACCGATGAGTGTCACATATGCCTTCAACTAGACAATCGTCGGAGACGTGTTTGGTGGCAACCCGGTCGGGCTGAAAACCTTAGACACACTGTGCAGCGAGCGCAGCAAAGTGGAAGATCCCTGATGTTTTGGGGTGGCATTATGTGGGGCCGACGTACACCGCTGGTGGTTAGGGAAGGCGCCATAACGGCTGTACGACACATGAATGCCATCCTCCTACCGATAGTGCAACCATACCGGCAGTCTATTGACGAGGCATTCTTCTTCATGGACGACAATTCGCGCCCCCACTGTGCACATCTTGTGAATGACTTCCTTCAGGATGACGACATCGCTCGACTAGAGTGGCCAGAATGTTCTCCAGACATTAACCCTATCGAACATGCATGGGATAGATTGAAAAGGGCAGTTTACGGACGACGTGGCCCACCAACCACTCTGACGGATCTACGCCGAATCGCCGTTGAGGAGTGGGACAATCTGGACTGACAGTGTCTTGACGAACTTGTGGATAGTATGCCACGACGAATACAGGCATACATCAATGCAAGATGACGTGCTATTGGGTATTAGAGGTACCGGTGTGTACAGCAAACTGGACCACCACCTCTGAAGGTCTCGCTGTATGGTGGTACAACATTCAATGTGTGGTTTTCATGAGTAATAAAAAGGGCGGAAATGATGTTTATGTTGATATCTACTCCAATTTTCTGTACAGGTTCCGAAACTCTCGGAACTGAGGTGATGCAAAACTTTTTTTGATGTCTGTATATTGTAGAAAATCTGTAGTTGGCCAATATCCTACCAAGTAATGCAAAACGTTTTTTGATATGTGTATATTGCCAGGTCAAACTTTAAGCACGCCATAATTTCCAACAGAAAATTCGCCACTTTGGAGATGGTGAATGTTTCAACAGAGTTCACGAAACCTGCTGATGTAGGTATGTGTGCATTAGATCTCTCTGAACCCAACAGGTACAAGTTCCATTATGAGTTTCCAAAAACTCATTTTGCTGATCTGAAGATTATATGTATAGCTATGAGAAGCTTTATCTATTGGGTGAAGGGTTGCGCTCCATATGAAGTGGTAAGGTGACACTCTAATGAAGGCGACACATCTGGATATGCAGCTGATAATCTGAGACAGGTGCCACCCAGAGATAGATAAAGGGTGGCTCTCACAGTAGAGGATTACTTGAAGTGCCCACATGGTGGTGTTGGCAGTGCCCCACCTTCTCCTCTGTATATGGTGCACTAAGTTAGTATTCAGTCATGAAGACATGAGGCACATACTGTATCACACGTGAGTAACAATCTGTCATGTTATGAAGATAAGTGTTATTTATACTGACAGGATCAGAGCTCTACCAAACACTTGAGTGATAGAGTGTATACGTCTACGTATTTGTTGTATATATAGTCAAAATGTGTGTATGTGTGGGGAATAGTATGACCCACTTATCGTAATAAGTATATAGGTGTACATATATATGTATGTTTTGCTGCATATGTGAGTGCATTTATATGCATGTGAGAGTGCTTACTGTGTATGTGGCTGCATACTGTGCTCACTATGTGTTTTGAGTTATATTTTTTGTGCAGTATTTGTGTGAGGCGATTGTAAATATTCAATATCAGCTACGGTTAAAGTTAATCAACTGTTTGACAGTGTAGAAATGTACTAAAACAGTGTAAACTGTGCTATAACTATTCCAAGCTGTTGATAACTATATAAGTGAAGCAGTGTCAGTTGCTAAGTGTATTCCAAAGCATATGTAAGTGCACCAGCCTGTGAGTCTTTTTTGTATATAATACTTCCGGTGCATTTTTAATTTGTTTTTGTAAATATTTTATGTACGCTTTTTGGGCTTTGTTTTTCTGTAAAAATATATTGTCTGAACTGTAAAAAATTGTATGAACTGTTAAATGTGGTACATATAAATTGGAATGTATAGAATATGAACTTGTGGGAAACATGTCTCGCTGATTTGTAAAAATCTATTTTGAAGAAAAAGTATACTGTAAATAAATCTACTTTGTTAAACTCTAGCGATTCGTTGTTTTCTTTGTCTTAATACGTCAAGTCTGCCATATATAATCGTTTACAACATCTAGTTAAGTCTGCACACATCTTTTCTACAACAAGAGTGGCGCTTATACTTAATTAAAAGTGCCCGGTTTTACAATAGCAGGTATATCCGTTCAGAAACATCTTTTCAATAAGAAGAGATGCAGTTACACGAGATTTAGCACAGTCATATGCCATGCAGAGTGGCAGCGGCTTAAATACTGCTGTGCGCTGCGGCTCTCTCTGCAGCACGATGAGCACAGTTACAATGGAGCGATGGTAGTATGGCGCTGACGAATTTTGTGATGCATGTGGAAGGGACTCACGTTGTATTATTTTTTTGTTTTGTTTTAATAAACCTGTAATTGTGCCCAGCCGGCTGTAAATGTTATATGTTAAGGAAAGTCAGCTCTTGGATTCCAAACTTAAGGTAAGTGGGGTGGCATAAATTAATTAAACATGCGAGCTGTGTTAGTGATGGGTGATGTCAGAAGGGTGGGAGGATTTAAACACGGAAGGTGTGTGAGTGTCAAATTTAAGGCGAGTGGATTTTTCGAATTTCCCGCCACTTTAAACTCAGGACAGGTGATTTGACAAATGGTTCAAATGGCTGTGCGGAGGAGCTGTGAGTCGTGCTTGGGGAGCTCAGTTGGTAGAGCATTTGCCGGCGAAAGGCAAAGGTCCCGAGTTCGAGTCTCGCTGTGGTACACAGTTTTAATCTGCCAGGAAGTTTCATATCAGCACACACTCCGCTGCAGAGTGAAAATCCCATTCTGGAAATATCGATTTGTTGTTTCGTAAGTGCGGATTCTCGTAACTCTGGAAGCACCAGCCGCCAGAAGAGGGCAGAGCCTTTGTTTTTGTTATTTTTATTTGTATTCATATGTATTTATGAAGCAGTTCTATGTCTTTTCTATAATGATGTATCCATCAGTCTCGACATTTCTGGGAACTAAATAAGTTTCTTCTCAGGAAATAAATATGCAAAAGAAATACGCTTTACCTTCCTGTCTCGAAAGTCGCTGATGCGGCGTATTTGAGTAAACTAAATCAAGGCATCTTCTCCCCGTTAAAATACAGAAAGAAACCCAAGAAGTGAAGTTAAAACGTATAATAAGGAAAAAATAATAATAAAAACATGTTCTCTGGTAAAGTTGAAAAGGGAAATCATTTCATTCTGTATATTACACGCTCGTGTGACTAGGGCCTCCCGTGGGGAAGACCGTTCGCCGGTTGCAAGTCTTTCGATTTAACGCCACTTTGGCGACTTGCGCGCCGATGGGGATGGAATGATGATGATTAGTACAGCACAACACCCAGCACCTGAGTGGAGAAAATCTCTGACCCAGCCGGGAATCGAACCCGGGCTCTTAAGACTGACAATCTTTCGCGCCGACCACTCAGCTACCGGGGGCGGACATTCTGTATATGAAGATAATAAATGTTCCCGAAAGAACTGATACCATTGATGACCGTGTAGCTTCTCTAGAATAAATGATTAATCGAAACCCTCAGCTGCCGACAGGTGTTGTTGATATACCGTACCTCAATGGGGACAGCTGGAAATGTGTGCCCCGACCAGGACTCGAACCCGGGATCTCCTGCTTGCATGACAGACGCTCTATCCATCTGCCACGTAATCAGGAGATTCCGGGTTTGAGTCCTGGTCGGGGCACACATTTTCAGCTGTCCCCATTGAGATTAAGATATATCATCCACACCTGTCGGCAGCTGAGGCTTTCGATTAATTTCATTTAATTTCATTCTGATTGCATCCCTCGTGTTAAAATCTTCCTAATTCCTGATTCAGAGTAAATCCTTTTATTTTAGAGTTATTCCTAGGAATCTGGCATAGTTTTTCGTGTAATTTCTTGTTTTTGAAAGTGGAGTTGGGGTGCAATATACATACAGACCTCCTCCCTACTTTTGGTAGCGTCTGACATTAAATAATGGACTGAATGTCCCTTCAGCCAGTTAAGGGAATTCCGTTTTGTGTTTGAGTACGGAATGGAGTCTGGGTACAAAAAGTCATCAGGAGTAATGGAATTTTTGGGATGTCCTTGTGATGGTTGCCATCTTGTGTCGAATGAAGTTCCAGATATCTTTAACACTGGTGCACACAAAACGATGTTCTTCATCATCTATTAAGTTACACATTGTGCATAGTTGTGAGTCCGTCAAGTGTGTGGCATGAAGCTTGGAGTTGAAGTGTATTCTTCGGTTGAATGCTCGGTACCAAGACGCTTGCGCTATTGTTGACATGTCACGGGAATATATATTCTTCCAGATTACTGGCCATCTATGATTCGGCTACTTCCGTTCGATAACGTTCCTATTCTTGTGTTTCATCAACTTCTCGTAAACTGACTTCACCGTCGCGAGCTCTTTATCCGGGATGTTGGACATGATGTAACTTAGTTCGATGAAAAATGTTTTGAGATGAAACAGTTCATTTGGAATATGGTGTACATTATTGGGAGGTTGCAGACTGGTCGGAACTGTTTCATTCAAGAAGTGTGGCGGTAAACTGTTTGGTTGGGTCCTCCATTGGGTTTATGTGTTACGCACGTATAACGCCCGTGACTTGTTTTGGACATCTGCCAGGTTTAAACCTCCGCCTCCCGAGCCCAGGGTTAGTGTATCGTATTTCACTTTAAATATATACTCTCGTGTGCAAAGTGGCCTAAAGCTGACAGTATTCGTTTTATCGTCTCTTGTGGTATCGGCAGCCCTTGTGCAAAATAGTTGATCTTTGACGTAATGTAGACGTTGGCAAAGGTTACTTTCTGTATTTCATCAAGCTTTCTGAGAGAGTGGATCTGTATACACGCACGCATACTCGCAAGAAGATTCCTGTAGTTAATAGCTATCGTGTGCCGTATATTGTTCCTGCATTCAATGCCTAGGCATTTCATTTTAGAGAGTGATGTCAGCTGACTGTGGTGTTGCAGATATATGCCGCGTCCTGTATTCATAATGCCAGACTTACTTTCATTCAGCTTCTCTCCCAAGGCAAGTTCGTATTTCTGAACGATCTGAAGAACCTCCTCTACTTCGTGATCGTCCGTGACTAGAAAACCGACGTTGACTGCATAGGCATTGCAAACAATCTTGTTTCCATTGATCGCTAAGCCTCGTAAACGTTTGGTCAAAGTAGCTATTAAAGGTTCAGTGGCGATGACGAACATATCATCTACATGGGACAATCTTGTCTCACTGAGCTGTATATTTAAAAAAAAAAGATGGTTCCAATGGCTGTGAGCACTATAGGACTTAACATCTGAGGTCATCAGTCCCCTAGAACTTAGAACTACTTAAACCTAACTAACCTAAGGACATCACACACATCCATGCGCGAGGCAGGATTCGAGCCTGCGACCGTAGCGGTCGCGCGGTTCCAGACTGAAGCGCCTAGAACCGCTCGGCCACCCCGGCAGGCTGTTAATTTTAATTTCTTTAGTCAGCCGACTACTAATCGTTGGTCTTGTATTTCGTTTACAGAGAATTTCACGTATGAAGTTAGTAAACTGTTGTGGAAATCCTACTGCATGCATGGTGCTTGTAGCCTATTAATGGTTAACTCTGTCGAATGGCTTTGCAAAATCAAGTCATACCAAAGCACACTTGATCTTGCAAGCATCCGCAGTGTCTCTGTACTCACGTAAGATGTGAATTATCTTCCTGTCAATACCGAGACTCGTCTGGTACCGACAGACGATTGTTTGCAACAACGCATTAAGTCTGTGGGAAATGATTCGTGCCATGATTTTGTAGTCACTATTCAGTAACTATGCGGTCTAAAATCATCAATAAAACTGCTTCCTGGGACACGAGCTCTTTAGGGACATTAAAATTCGGCTTCAGTAATTCATTATACATATACAGTTTCACTTGCTGTTGAAAAATATGGTAAAATACTGCAGCGAGGTCGTCGGGTCCTGGTGATTTATTTTTTAAAGCTGCGTGATATAGCAAAAAAGTCAAAAGTTCCTCGTTATCAATTCTCTGCAAGAGGTTTCCGACTTCGGCAGCGCTTAATTTATTGGAGGTTTTGTGGTGATTCATGCTGCTTGCCAGCGTCGGTATGTTTCGTCGACAGCAGCTCTTCCAGTGGGGTTCTGATTTCGTTTTGCTGCAGGAGAGTGGTGCCATCACGTAGCTTGATGTGTGTTGTGATTTTCCTCTTCCCCCTCTTATTTCCACGGATTACGCGGAACTTAGATGGTTCTTCTTGTGCTGTAATAGTCTGCGTCCTCGATATTATTTTGTAGCCCTCCAACTTCTGCCGCTTGAGTTTTAAAGATTTTTCTTTAATATTTTTTATCTGTATCTAATTTACGATGACCGAGACATCTAATTTGAATAGATCTCTCAACAAGTAAAATAAAATGATTATTCTTCTCTTGCGTTAGTTTGAAACATCTTCGTTATTTTTGGTTTGGTATATTTTAGCCACCATTCTGGTTAGTTTCCGCGTGCTTTTTCACGGAAATGTACCTTTTTTGTCCATGTTAACAGTGCATATGGTGCGAAATGATAAGAAAAAATTGTTGCCAAACTTCGGAGTGTAGGACTTGGGTCGTCAGTTGTTCCGAAACATAAATTCTGTCCAGCCAACTGACAGAGTGGGTTGTTATATGTATGAAACCAGGGATTGTACCGTGCGTGTTTCCATGTCTCAGTTAAACGCATTTGGTGGACGATACGTTCCAGTTCCAAGTTAGGCGTTTGGTCTTTTGGGCTTAGCACACAACTGAAATCACCTGCTAATATTAGATGCTCGTGGTTCCTCCCAAAAAGTGGGACTATTTCTCTCTTATAAAAGTCTGCCCTGCCTCACCGATTGCTAGTTCCTGATGAAGCGTAAACATTAATTATACGTGTGCGGTTGACGGTGACGGCGATTCCTCTGCTGTTTGGTATTTTTGCGCTGCCTGTCATGATAATCCCTTCCTTTGCTAAAAAAGGCTGTCCCTAAATCCGTTCCAGGGTCCGGATTAGTAATAGCAGTGTATTCAGTTATTCGTTCCAGTCAATGGCTTCTACTTCTTGTTGTAACAGAATGTCTATATCCGCAGCTCATAACAAATTTTTAGTTTACGAAGGTGCAGAAACGACTGGATCTTATTTATATTTAAAGTGGCAGTTTTGTTGGCTTGAGGCTGGACCATGTTGTAAGGTACGTTTGGGGTGGTTAATGTTCCTTCCTTGAGTGGTAATCCATAGAAAGCCCACATGCCAAAGTCGGTGCATCTTAGAAAAGTCGTCTTGTAGTTGTGAGCTGCTCCGTTTGGGGATGACAAATGTTGTCCCTCAGATTGAGGGAGTGCAGCCATGTCAATACTCAGAACCATTTCTTCCATTTCCTCAGCCCAATTGCCTGTTCGTGTGATCTGATACAAAGTGTCCCCAAGTTGTCCTAGGTCATGATGACTCAGTATTCAGAACCATTTCTTCCATTTTATCAGACAAATCACCTGTTTGTGTGATCTGGTGCCGCGCGGGATTAGCCGAGCGGTCTCAGGCGGTTCAGTCATGGACTGTGCAGCTGGTCCCGGCGGAGGTGCGAGTCCTCCCTCGGGCATGGGTGTGTGTGTTTCTCCTTAGGATAATTTAGGTTAAGTAGTGTGTAAGATTAGGGACTGATGACCTTAGCTGTAAAGTCCCACAAGATTTCACACACATTTGAACATTTTTTGTGATCTGGTACAAAGTGTCCCCCAGTTGTCCTAGGTCATGATGACTCGGCATTGGATAATGGTCGTCTGCAGATAATGTCACCAAGGGCCTCTTGGTGTGAACCCATTGCGGAGGCGGCTGTCGTAACAACATCCCTTTGACCTGACACAGAAATCAGGAGTTTCAGGAGTCTGCCGACTCATTTGGCTATCAGTCCTATTCACTTTCTCGCGAAGTACTGGGACTACTTGAATAACACCTTGATGTGTCATTCTCCGTTTCTTTTGGGAGGAGCTCCCTTTGGAATTTTCCTTTTCACCAAGATCCAGCGTCTATTGGTTTGTCGAGGTTTGAATCTCTGTAGAGGCAGCGTCTTCCCGCCCTGGTGGCGTGACGTTCATGGTAAACATCAGCTTGCTCGTTTGTGGAGGAGCTCCCTTCAGGATCTTCCTTCAAATCAGCATCCGGTTTCGAGTGGTTCGTCATGGTCTGCTCCTGTGTAGAAGCAATGTCCGTCTCGTCCTGGGCCCTGGCGACTCCAAGGAGAACATCTGTCTGCTCTTGATGGGCCACGATCGTTCCTACGTCATCAGGCATTACCATGGGAGTGCCTACATTAACATCTTCAGTTGACGGCACCACGACAATATGAGTTACGGGTTCAAGTCCCATTGCCGCCGAGGCGTACGTCAGGGGCAGCGCTGTTGTTACAGGCGTCTCCACCTTCACCGGCAGATATCTGCGCCACGCGCAGATACCTGCCGAACACGGCCGGGCGCACCACAGACAGCTCACGTTCTTGGCTGTCCATCGTATATCACTATGCCACGGTGTCCATTGACATGAACATACGAATTATTTGTTCCGCATTAATTTCGAAGGGAAGTTCGAAAATCCACACTGTGCAGTTGTCAAGTTCTGCATGGCTAATTGAAACTTCGCTGCGATTTCGATCTCTATGTTCAATTTCAAAATTCCTCCACTAGATTCTATTACTTTTTCACACATGTCAGAGCTCCTAAGTTTAAAGAAAACAGCATTACTCACTATAGAGAAATTAATTCCCATAGTGTCATCGAAATAGATTTGGCAGTTCCCTCTAACAGTGACTCTATTTCAAATTAATTTGGTCTAGACAAATTCGTATCAAATGTTAACTTCAATTATTTCTTCTGTTAGTATGAGTCATTATTCCCTGTTAGTGTGCAATGGGGCATGTCACAAATATTGTTAAATCCCGCCTAGTCGTCAAAGATGGGGTGTTTCGGAAACCTGCTTTCTCGGATTACTAGACAACAATTCAAGCAAATCGTATTAATTAGTTTTATTACAAAAAGTAAATAACAATACTTAATTTTGAATATTACACAGATGAGTCGCAAGCAAAGGGCGACATGCAAAATAATCAATGTCCTAATACGAGCAAAGTACACTACTGACCATTAATATTGCTACACCAAGAAGAAATGCAGATGATAAACGGGTATTCATTGGACAAATATACTAGAACTGACATGTGATTACATTTTCACGCAATTTGGGTGCATAGATACTGAGAAATCAGTACCCAGAACAACCACCTCTGGCCGTAATAACGGCCTTGATACGCCTGGGCATTGAGTCAAACAGAGCTTGGATGGCGTGTACAGGTACAGCTGCCCATGCAGCTTCAACACGATACCACAGTTCATCAAGAGTAGTGATTGGCGTATTGTGACGAGCCAGTTGCTCGGCCACCATTGACCAGACGTTTACAATTGGTGAGAGATCTGGAGAATGTGCTGGCCAGGATAGCAGTCGAACATTTTCTGTATCCAGAAAGGCCCGTACAGGACCTGGAACATGCGGTCGTACATTCTCCTGCTGAAATGTAGGGTTGCGCAGGGATCGAATGAAGGGTAGAGCCACGGGTTGTAACACATCTGAAATATAACGTCCACTGTTCAAAGTGCCGTCAATGCGAACAAGAGGTGACCGATACGTGTAACCAATGGCACCCCATACCATCACGCCGGGTAATATGCCAGTATGGTGTTGACAGATACACGCTTCCAATGTGTGTTCCCCGCGATGTCGCCAAACACGGATGCGACCATCATGATGCTGTAAACAGAATCTGGATTCATCGGAAAAAATGACGTTTTGCCATTCGTGCACCCAGGTTCGTCGTTGAGTACGCCATCGCAGGCGCTCCTGTCTGTGATGCAGCGTCAAGGGTAACCACAGCCATGGTCTCCGAGCTAATAGTCCATGCTGCTGAAAACGTCGTCGAACTGTTCGTGCAGATGGTTGTTGTCTTGCAGACGTCCCCATCTGTTGACTCAGGGATCGAGACGTGGCTGCACGATCGGTTACACCCATGTGGATAAGATGCCTGTCATCTCGACTGCTAGTGATACGAGGCCGTTGGGATCCAGCACAGTGTTCCGTATTACCTTCCTGAACCCACCGATTCCATATGCTGCTAACAGTCATTGGATCTCGACCAACGCGAGCAGCAATGTCGCGATACGATAAACCTCAATCACGATAGGCTACAATCCGACCTTTATCAAAGTCGGAAATGTGACGGTACGCATTACTTCTCCTTACACGAGGCATCACAACAACGTTTCACCAGGCAATGCCGGTCAACTGGTGTTTGTGTATGAGAAATCGGTTGGAAACTTCCCTCATGTCAGCACGTTGTAGGTGTCGCCACCGGCGCCAACCTTGTGTGAATGCTCTGAAAAGCTAATCATTTGCATGTCACAGCATCTTCTTCCTGTCGGTTAAATTTCGCGTCTGTAGCACGTCATCTTCGTGGTGGAGCAATTTTAATGGCCAGTAGTGTAATAGAGTTGACGCTTCTTTTCAGGTCGCTGGTCTTGAAGCTTCTCTTCGACTGGGCCCCGGCCAGTCGCGCGCGGTACTTATGTTCTCTCCGCATAGAGGCCGCTGTTCTCGCGTTTCGTCCTGGAAATGGGTCGGTCAGTGTGCAATTTACTGACGGCTTCTTCGCAGCCCTCTCTCCTCTCTAGTTCCCGACTGGCGTGCCGGCGCTCGACTTTACACAGTAACAAATACAGTTTTCACGACTCACCGCGCCGACGCATACTTCCTGCAATCCGGGAGGTCCGCGCACCGTCACTGCCGCAGGCAGATTGCCACTGGGATACGAGCACACACAGCACAACACCCCGAGCGGAGAACAGCACTTCCTGCAGAAACTGCTCGCATCCTACAGCGTTTCCTAATTTTGCAGATGACCAGACTTAGAATTCTGCGAGGTGGCTAGTTTTAATGGTGCCGTAAGTGAACGACTCGGGCTTAGTTTTTGGCGGTGGCTAATCAGCAGCCAGGTTTTATGTCGAAGACTGTATCTGATGTAAGTTCATTTTAAAGGTACAGTTTTGGCTCCTCCTACTGCCCAGGCACCAACTGTTTAAATAGTCCGTTCAGCGTTCTGTGTAGCGGAAATTATAACATAGTATGCTTTCATAAGCAATTTGACCCACCAGGGTAGCCGAGAGCGCTAATGCGCTGCTTCCTGGACTCGGGTAGGAGCGCCGGCCTGGATCGAATTCACCCGGCGGATTAACGACGAGGGTCGGTATGCCGGCCAGCCTGGATGTGGTTTTTAGGCGGTTTTCCACATCCCGCTAGGTGAATACTGGGCTGGTCCCCAAGTTCCGCCTCAGTTACACGCCTCACAGACATTTGAAAACGTTCGCACTATTTCATGACTTACACTAGACGCAGACAGCTGGGGTACACTACTTCCGTCCCGGGGGGTTCACGGTGGCGTCAGGAAGGGCATCCGGCCACCCTCTGCAATTAACACTGCCAAATACGTAATAACAAAGCCGACCCCGCGTTGGAGCGGGACAAAGGCCCCGAGAAAGAAGAAAGACAGAAATGCTTTTATAAGCTATTTAACAAAATAGCTTTTAACCAAAATGTGGTTTGAGCACACCACAGTGATTTCATAGCCATGGTTATAATGTAGGCAAAAAAAAAAAAAAATGAGAACCAGCTCACCAGTCACTTAAAGTCAGTTAAAGAAAGGGAGTAGGGGGCTAAACTCGTAAATTTTAACATGGAAACAGTGCATTAAATACGCTAAGTATTACCAGAGGTGGAAGTCATGTCAGGCAACTGGAAAAATACGTGTCAGACAGAGCAGGTATCAAACCTTGAACCTTCACCACAGTAATTTGACATTAACGACCTGTCACAATGGCATATCATGTCTGCTAGTGCTCAGTTCCGTATACTCACCGCTCTGGAGTGCTTCTTCCATTTCCAAAGACGTGTACAAACCCATGAGCAGACGTCTCCTGCGCGAACCTGGTGCCTACACAGCGCCAACATCCTGTGTGCCATTGCCGCTGCATCGCTTTTTCTGAAAAAAATGTACTTGTCTCGTTAACTAAATAATGTAACCATGTTTTGTCATGAAGTACAGCTAAACTAAATGCACTAGGCTAGCTTGTCTTTTTCTACACTTGAATTATTTCTTTAGGATTTGAAGTAATGCAGGTAGGGAGCTTTAGTGACACACGCTGTAGAAATTGACTCACAAGTTCTTAAAATCAGAGCTAAATTAAAGTACTGAAATCCCATTTTTGATTCTCAGAGATATAATTGTTGTTGTTGTTGTGGTCTTTAGTCCTGAGACTTGTTTGATGCAGCTCTCCATGCTACTCTATCCTGTGCAAGCTTCTTCATCTCCCAGTACCTACTGCAACCTACATCCTTCTGAATCTGCTTAGTGTATTCATCTCTTGGTCTCCCTCTACGATTTTTACCCTCCACGCTGCCCTCCAATACTAAATTGGTGATCCCTTGATGCCTCAACACATGTCCTACCAACCGATTCCTTCTTCTAGTCAAGTTGTGTCACAAACTTCTCTTCTTCCCAATCCTATTCAATACTTCCTCATTAGTTATGTGATCTACCCATGTAATCTTCAGCATTCTTCTGTAATTGTAAAACAGGAAAATGTTATTGATGTAATAATTGTAAAACTGTGTTGTTTAGTGCTTTTTAGCTCTGCAATTAATGCACTGGCATGACCTCTAAGAATAGATACGATACACTTAACGCTGTTCACAGTCATCCTAACTGATCTTAAACAAAACTCATGGAAATCAGGATTTAGTTAAATTTATACAGGGTTATTACAAATGATTGAAGCGATTTCACAGCTCTACAATAACTTTATTATTTGAGATGTTTTCACAATGCTTTGCACACATATACAAAAATTCAAAAAGTTTTTTTAGGCATTCACTAACGTTCGATATGTGCCCCTTTAGTGATTCGGCAGACATCAAGCCGATAATCAAGTTCCTCCCACACTCGGCGCCGCACGTCCCCATCAATGAGTTCGAAAGCGTCATTGATGTGAGCTCGCAGTTCTGGCACGTTTCTTGGTAGAGGAGGTTTAAACACTGAATCTTTCACATAAACCCACAGAAAGAAATCGCATGGGGTTAAGTCGGGAGAGCGTGGAGGCCATGACATGAATTGCTGATCATGATCTCCACCACGACCGATCCATCGGTTTTCCAATCTCCTGTTTAAGAAATGCCGAACATCATGATGGAACTGCGGTGGAGCACGATGCTGTTGAAAGATGAAGTCGACGCTGTCGGTCTCCAGTTGTGGCATGAGCCAATTTTCCAGCATGTCCAGATACACGTGTCCTGTAACGTTTTTTTCGCAGAAGAAAAAGGGGCCGTAAACTTTAAACCGTGAGATTGCACAAAACACGTTAACTTTTGGTGAATTGCGAATTTGCTACACAAATGCGTGAGGATTCTCTACCGCCCAGATTCGCACATTGTGTCTGTTAACTTCACCATTAAGAAAAAATGTTGCTTCATCACTGAAAACAAGTTTCGCACTGAACGCATCCTCTTCCATGAGCTGTTGCAACCGCGCCGAAAATTCAAAGCGTTTGACTTTGTCATCGGGTGTCAGGGCTTGTAGCAATTGTAAACGGTAAGGCTTCTGCTTTAGCCTTTTCCGTAAGATTTTCCAAACAGTCGGCTGTGGTACGTTTAGCTCCCTGCTTGCTTTATTCGTCGACTTCCGCGGGCTACGCGTGAAACTTGCCTGCACGCTTTCAACCGTTTCTTCGCTCACTGCAGGCCGACCCGTTGATTTCCCCTTACAGAGGCATCCAGAAGCTTTAAACTGCGCATACCATCGCCGAATGGAGGTAGCAGTTGGTGGATCTTTGTTGAACTTCGTCCTGAAGTGTCGTTGCACTGTTATGACCGACTGATGTGAGTGCATTTCAAGCACGACATACGCTTTCTCGGCTCCTGTCGCCATTTTGTCTCACTGCGCTCTCGAGCGCTCTGGCGGCATAAAACTGAAGTGCGGCTTCAGCCGAACAAAACTTTATGAGTTTTTCTACGTATCTGTAGTGTGTCGTGACCATATGTCAATGAATGGAGCTACAGTGAATTTATGAAATCGCTTCAATCATTTGTAATAGCCCTGTATTTGCATAAGTGAAGCGACGATCTACAAATTATTAATGAATGAAATGTGCATTTTGTTCCAGGACAATTTAACTAGAGTCCTAATGAAGGTACCCTGACACAGATTTATAACAATTTCCGTTAGCCACTACTGGAAAAATAAATTTACAAAATCAGAAAATTAGAGTGGCCCTCTCTGCTCTAATCAAATAGCTTTGTTTGTGAAAGGGAGTCAGTGGCATTTTCAACAACAGCCATACGAGCGTCAAATAGTTACTGTCCGAATCACGGTCCTTACATTTTCTTTGACCTATAACAATGGTCGTACATCGCGATCGTAAATAAATCATTAGTACTTACGTCCACGTAACAAGGTCACCAACGTTTAGTTACGCTTCTCGTTATTCATCAACAATTAAACGTCTGCCACATACGGACACGAGCTACAGCGTGCATTTCACTAGATGACTCACTTCAGGAAAGATGTCCTACAGCAGATCTCAGAGTGTTGTTGCTGCAACGGACATTAGGGACAGCGCTGTGTATATCCAATAATGTGGAAGTAATGGCACAACGGAACTTCATATTCCACATAGGACTATTGTCTGGTGTGAATACGCTTACTATTACGTCGTCAGCGGACACGGAATGCAGCCATTAGGCTCGCATTGACAGGAGAGTGAAGTGTTTGAAAACACGCTATTATGCCACTAGCAATGTGCTCATATCTTCCACAGTATTTCACGGCCGATATCCTGTATTACAGTCCTGAGAAATACGCCCAAAAGAATACAGACAGTTACCCATTCTCATATAAATTTTTTTGAGCAAACTGTTTATTTTAACATTCAAGAGCAGTACTGTAGGGCACACTACAACCGTTGTTTCCAGTTGCTGCGTTCTCAGACATTTGAGTCTGCATTTTCCATTACTGATTCTCAGCTGCCACACACTAAAAGAAAATGTCGTCGCTATCACTTCCATCTATATACAGTCAATAATTTGCAACCATTACAGTACTTTATTCCAGGCGTTGAGGTTCACGAAATTGATTAATTACAAAATGTACTATTTAAAGTATTATTTTCTACAAATATAACACTATGTGAATAATTATATTTCGAAAACGACCAATGTATGATGTTCACAGTTATAAGGGTGATTCACCTGCCCTTGCCGCGGTCGTTTTGTACAGCTCGCAATGTTACAGCTAGCCTTCATGAACCACGGGCGAGATTTCTCTCGCCCGCTACGTGCGAGCTACACTACTGGTCATTAAAATTGCTACACCAAGTAGAAATACAGATGATAAACGGGTATTCATTGGACAAAGATATTATACTAAACCTGACATGTGATTACATTTTCACTCAATTTGGGTGCATAGATACTGAGAAATCAGTACCCAGGATAACCACCTCTGGCCGTAATAACGGCCTTGATACGCCTGGGCATTGAGTCAAACAGAGCTTGGATGGCGTGTACAGGTACAGCTGCCCATTCAGCTTCAACACGATACCACAGTTCATCAAGAGTAGTGACTGGCATATTATGACGAGCCAGTTGCTCGGCCACCATTGACCAGACGTTTTCGATTGGTGAGAGATCTGGAGAATGTGCTGGCCAGGGTGCAGTCGAATATTTTCTGTATCTAGAAAGGCCCGTACAGGACCTGGAACATGCGGTCGTGCATTCTCCTGCTCAGATGTAGGGTTTCGCAGGGATCGAATGAAAGGTAGAGCCATGGGTCGTAACACATCTGAAATGTAGCCTCCACTGTTCAAAGTGCCGTCAATGCGAACAAGAGGTGACCGAGACGTGTAACCAATGGCACTCCGTACCATCACGCTGGGTGATACGCCAGTATCGCGATGACGAATACACGCTTCCATTGTACGTTCACCGCGATGTCGCCAAACACGGATGCGACCATCATGATGCTGTAAACAGAACCTGGATTCATCCGAAAAATGACGTTTTGCCATTCGTGCACCCAGGTTCGTCGTTGAGTACACCATCGCAGGCGCTCCTGTCTGTGATGCAGCGTCAAGGGTAACCACAGCCATGGTCTCCGAGCTGATAGTCCATGCTGCTGAAAACGTCGTCGAACTGTTCGTGCAGATGGTTGTTGTCTTGCAAACGTCCCGATCTGTTGACTCAGGGATCGAGATGTGGCTGCACGATCCGTTACAGCCATGCGGATAAGATGCCTGGCATCTCGACTGCTAGTGATACGAGTCCGTTGGGATCCAGCACGACGTTCCGTATTACCCTCCTGAAGCCACCGATTCCATATTCTGCTAACAGTCATTGGATCTCGACCAACGCGAGCAGCAATGTCGCGATACGATAAACCGCAATCGCGATAGGCTACAATCCGACCTTTATCAAAGTCGGAAACGTGATGGTATGTATTTCTCCTCCTTACACGAGGCATTACAACAACGTTTCACCAGGCAACGCCGGTCAACTGGTGTTTGTGTATGAGAAATCGGTTGGAAACTTTCATGTCAGCACGTTGTAGGTGTTGCCACCGGCACCAACCTTGTGTGAATGCTCTGAAAAGCTAATCATTTGCATATCACAGCATCTTCTTCCTGTCGGTTAAATTTCGCGTCTGTAGCATGTCATCTTCGTGGTGCAGCAATTTTAATGGCCAGAAGTGTATTAATACTACAGGAAAAATAAACAGGGCCTTTCTGTAGGTAATTTAATGCGGTTAAAATTCGTATGGGGATAAGATTTCGCTAAAGGTCGTAGTTTTCGAGTTGTTCAGGAAAAACCTACAGAAGTAATCTTCAAACTCACCCTGACTCCCACAGGTTAGTAATTCTAGTATATTATTCATGGCACTCTCTCCTACTGAACAGATATTTGCGACTGCACGAATTATTTCTCACATTCGACCTTTTTGGTATTCATTGCCTGGACGTATTACGCCACCAGCCTACTCGAGCACTTACAGATTATACAATTTGCGTTTGTATAAATTTTACTTAACAATTTTGTGAATTTCAACAACAAAAAATAAAGAATTACATCGCTGTATTCGTCAGGTCTTCTGCCTACGACAGTGCTGTTCTTGTAAGGTTTAAGTTTGGATCGAAATGTCAACGAAATTGGTTCCAGCGTAAAGTTTACAAAAGTCATTTTCCGTTCATCTACTTATGGGCACGTTTAAATTAATAATGTTAACGAAGTAGCCGAATATGTTGGTGGCGTAGTAGTCCAGTCAATACCCG
The DNA here is from genome assembly GCF_023898315.1 of Schistocerca nitens. Lineage (NCBI taxonomy): Eukaryota > Metazoa > Arthropoda > Insecta > Orthoptera > Acrididae > Schistocerca > Schistocerca nitens. The sequence goes on from NC_064616.1 coordinate 777,945,501, forward strand.
CCAGGTTAGCAGAGAGCGCTAACGCACTGCTCCCTGGACTCAGGTAGGCGCGCCGGCCCCTGATCGAATCCGCCCGGCGGATTAACGACGAGGGCCGGTGTGCCAGCCAGCCTGGATGTGGTTTTTAGGCAGCTTTCCACACATCGCTAGGTGAATGCCGGGCTGGTCCCCACGTTCCGCCTCAGTTACATGCGTCGCAGACATTTACAACACGTTCGCACTATTTTACGATTTACACTAGATACAGACAGATGGGGTACACTGATTCTGTCCCGAGAGGGTACGGGGTGGCGGCAGGAAGGGCATCCGGCCACCCCTTCACGTTAACATGCCAAATCCGATTTAACCACACCGACCCTGCACAAACTGCGGGACACAGGCGCAAGCGAAAGAAATAAACTAGTTCAAATGGCTCTGAGCACTATGGGACTTAACAGCTATGGTCATCAGTCCCCTAGAACTTAGAACTACTTAAACTTAACTAACCTAAGGACATCACACAACACCCAGTCATCACGAGGCAGAGAAAATCCCTGACCCCGCCGGGAATCGAACCCGGGAACCCGGGCGTGGGAAGCGAGAATGCTACCGCACGACCACGAGCTGCAGACAATAAACTAGTAGTCCAGTCAATAGAAGCTAAGAAAAGTCGATATCGGGAATAACTTGTGCAGTCGTGAACTTTTGTATAGTAGTAGAAGGGAGTACCACGAACAACATATTAGAAATCGTGACTTGTGAGGGATGAGTGTTGGGCGGAGGCACATTTAAATGTAACTTTTGTACGTTTTTCTTAAGTAACTAGAAGGCCATGCCCTCCAACGAAAACGTATCCCAGTAGAAAATTTAACTACATAATATTTTCTATAAAAAAAGGTCCTCATTTTTTTCCGGAAGACTAATACACTGAAGTGAAGAAAATCGTGGGATAGTGGTATGCATGTATACAGATGGCGGTAGTATCACATACACAAGGTATAAAAGGGCAGCAAATGTCGTGCGACTAGGGCCTCCCGGGGGTAGACCGTTCGCCGGGTGCAAGTCTTTCCATTTGACGCCACTTCGGCGACATGCGCGTCGAGGGTGATGAAATGATGATGGTTAGGACAACACAACACCCAGTCCCTGAGCGGAGAAAATCGCTGACCCAGCCAGGAATCGAACCCGGGCCCTTAGAATTGACTTTCTGGCGTGCTGAACACTCAGCTACCCTGGGAGGGCAAAAGGGGAGTGCAGTGGCGGAGCTGTCATTTGTACTCAGCTGATTCACGTAAAAAGGTTTCCGACATGCTTATGTCCGCACGATGGGAATTAACAGACTTTGAACGAGGAATGGTAGTTGTAACTACACGCAAGGAACATTCCATTTCTAAAATCGTTAGAGAATTCAATATTTCGAAATCCACAGTGTAAGAGTGTGCTCAGAATACCAAATTTCAGGCATTACTTCTCACCACTGTCAACGCAGTGACCGACGTCCTTCACTTAACAACCGAGAGCAGCGGCGTTTGCGTAGAGTTGTCAGTGTTAACAGACAAGCAACACTCCGTCAAATAACCGCAGAAATCAATGTGGGACATACGACGAACGAATCGGTTAGGACAGTGCTGTGAAATTTGGCGTTAATGGACTATGGCAGCAGGGGCGCAGCCCCGAATCCTCCCGCGGTCAGAAAAATGGTACCGAATCCTCCCAACCCCGCGCGGGTCTGAAAAACGATGGGACCGAATCCTCGCGTTTGAAGCAGGTAGCAGTTCTAAACGTTATGAATACTCCAAGCAGGCAAAGGAAAGCATATGAAGTTACAGTAGAAGATGTAAAAATTTTTCGCGTGTATTGTATGTTTAAAAGTTTTATCTTTTATCTTATTTAGATATTTATTTTTAGAAAATGGAATCATTTATAGCCTCGATTTCTTCACAATTAATTTATTAAAATAGCAAATCATGATTTAGCAACACATATTATATCTCAGTGTTCATTTTATGAATTATGGTTACATTTCCAGCAAATCTATACATTCAACAAATTGATAAGTGTCCGAATTTGTTTCAGCACTTCAAGAAATCGGTAAATGTCAGTCAGGACTGGAGGAGTAAAACTAACTATTATATTTGCTATGGAAACTTTCGCAAGCATTAATAGTTCGCTGTCTGTTACAACTTAGTTTTGCCCACATGGATGGAGGAAAGAGTGCATTCTCTTCTATGTAAGTTTCTACTAAATAGTCACAAAAGGCTTGCAACTTTTCCGATGCAGGTATCTCTGCCATGAAATCGCCAACAAAACAGTCGCCAACCATATCAGGAGCCAGCATGGGCAAACCAAATATGTACGACAGAAACCTTCCAATTTCAAAAAAAAAATGGTTCAAATGGCTCTGAGCACTATGGGACTCAACTGCTGAGGCCATAAGTCCCCTAGAACTTAGAACTACTTAAACCTAACTAACCTAAGGACAACACACACATCCATGCCCGAGGCAGGATTCGAACCTGCGACCGTAGCGGTCGCGCGGTTCCAGAGTGTAGCGCCAGAACCGCTCGGCCACCAGCGGCCGGCTTTCCAATTTCATTTTTTGTGTAGTAGCCATGTGCAAGCCCCAATGTTTGTATTTTTCGCCACCAGCTCTGTGTTAAATGAAAATTGCATCCTTGAATGCGAATATCAGGCCAGACCTCACTTCCAGCTTTCATTATGCTGTCTTCAAAGACAGAAACATTGTTCATAGCGAAAAGCTCAAACCTATATCACTACATTTATCAACAACGCTTTGAAATACATACTGATACGAGGAAGTTTTCTTGTCGATCAATAAAGAGAAAACTAATGGAATGTAATGGCCATTAACTAACCCAAGTATTGTAAACAGCTGACAAAAAAACTTTGGACAGCACTTGAACGTACCATCAACATATATAGATTCACATTGCGTTAATGTTTTAAGGTTTGCAGAGTTACAAAATATGATCACTTTTTTCTTGGTGTTATTTTCTAATAAACAATTTGTCCCGTCTGTGATTTCCACATTCAGCGTGTTGATAACATCATGAACATCTGCAGCATTCGTGGGCAGTTTTGGCAGAATTTTGCGCCTAGCTTTGTAAATAGATATACGAAAATTGTTGACATCTTTCGTAGTTATATCATGCGTACTTCTCCTTTTAACTCCTGGTAAATTATTTTTGACGGTCTCTCACAAATGTCTTCTATGGATTTTCTCTTTAGGTCAGAAATGATTTCTTGAATCTGAATTTTGTTATCAGGCATTTCTTCATGATTGTGCTCTTCTTGACACTCCACGACATCCAGCTCCTCAAAAGAAATAGTTTTAACAAAACTTATGCAGCCATTAATGTTGCACTTCCATCGCGCTAGACCATCTTTCAGCAGCTTTTGAAAACCGAAGGTGTTACCTTTCAAAACCAACATTTTCCTTCCCTTCCTGCTTACTGAAACTGTTAGCTCGTCTGAGGACATGTTCACTCTACAACGATCTGCCGCGAACTGCGGCGTGGCCGCAGGCATGCTCAGTCGCCGCGAGCTGCGAAGTGGCCGCAGGCAGCTGTGGTCATTAGCGCACACAATACTCTGTCGCATTGTGTCAGTCTGGGAGGATTCGGTCCTGTTACCTGCTTACCTACCTGGTTTCGGGAGGATTCGGGGCTGCGCCCGGCAGCAGACAACCGACGCGAATGCCTTTGATAACAGCACATCGCCTGCGGTGCCTCTCCTGGGTTCGTGACCATACCGGTTGGACCCTGAACGACTGTCGGCAGCTGTGGCCGAGCGGTTCTAGGCGCTTCAGTCTGGAACCGCGCTGCTGCTACAGTCGGAGGTTCGAATTCTGCCTCGGGCATGGATGTGTGTGATGTCCTTAGGGACTGATGACCTCAGATGGTAAGTCACATAGTGCTTAGAGCCATTTGAACATTTTGAACCTGAACGACTGAAACATCGTGGCCTGGTCAGATGAGTCCCGATTTCAGTTGATAGGAGCTAACGGTAGGGTTCGAGTGTGGTGCAGACTCCAAATTGTCAACAAGGCAATGTGCAAGCTGGTGGTGGCTCCATAATGGTGTGGGCTGAGATTAGATGGATGGACTGGGCCCCCTGGTCCAACTAAACCGATTGTTGGCAGGAAATGACTATGTTTGGCAACTTGGAGACCATTTGCAACCACTCACGGATGCCATGTTCCCAAACAACGATGGAATTTTTATGGGTGATGTGATCCATGTCACTGGGGCACAGTGGTTGGGACGATTGGTTTGAAGAACATTCTGGATAATTCGAGCGAATGATTTCGCCACCCAGATCCTCCAAGATGAGGTCCATCAAACATTTATGGGGCACAATAGAGAAGTCAGTTCGTGCACAAAATCCTGCACCGGCAAGACTATTAAATTGTGCACATTTATAGAGGTAGCATGACTTAATATTTATTAGTCCATGCCACGTCGAGGTGTTGCTCAATGTAGTTTGCGCTTAGCGAGCGAGAGAATATGAAAATCTCACGCGTGGTTTATGAAGGCCAGCTATAACATTGCGGGCTGCATAAAACGACAATGGCAGGGGCAGCTGAATCACCCTGTGTTAAGAGTGAACCAGAACTCCACAGACAAACTTGCAGAGGTTGGTCAGGAATACCTTCTGAGATCACAGTTCTGGCGGCTCGTTACAGCGTTATGGCTTGTCGTTTAGTTCCTTGCCCCAATTATCTATGTATTTGTATTGCACTGGAAATAATGCAGAACTGTGTTAATAAAATGGCCGTGTGGCACTGATGGCCGGGAGGCCTCTTTCGGGGAAGTTCGGCCGCCGAGTTGCAAATCTTATTTCAGGTTGTGAGGTAACGGGCCAGTTGTGGTGCCCTGAAAATATACTAAGTTCGGAGTTGGCGTGGCCGCGCGGGGGCCGCTCGCCGCTCGGCAAGCTGCAACTCCCTAGCAACCGCGTGATGCCGCACGACAGACGGACCACGTGCTCCAGCCCACTGTGTGGCTGGGAATTACATGGTGACGCTGTGTCGATGAGGGAGACATGCCGGGAGTGCCAACGATGGCGGACTATGTGAAACCTTAATGGCTGACATTTCACAGTTCATACAGAAATTAATAGTAGCCAGTCGAATCATGATACCTCAAAAAGAAGCATGTACATTACCACTATCTGCACGACGATTCTGATGGTGTAATCAGATTTTCAATATCTTTATTAGTTAAAAGTTTAGTATCTGACGATAAATTATACAAGTAACACCCAGCAACGAATTTCCAAAATCTAAACGGTTCATCCGATTTTGTCGATCGATGTGTCTGTAGAAAGCTATTAATGTAAACCTAAACTGGTATAAATTACAGGTATGTAACTTGAATAGTAGATGAGTTATTTGAGGTCAAAGTGGCCGATTACTATCGATTGCATCAGGCCATAAGTACTCCACAGTTACACGAAAAAACGGTAGCAGCATGCTTATAAATATATTTATTCATTTTTGTTTTTGTTTATATCCGGTATATACTATTCATGAAGAAATTGGTCAATTATTTACTATGTTTTAGAAAGCACAGACACATCAGGTTACTGGCTTACTTCTGTTCTATTCCTTTGATATATGTTTTTTTAAATTTGTTTATGTATTTAATAATTATTTTAGAGCGTGTTTATGGTCCAGCTGTAGCAATATTTATTTAATTTCAAGTTATTTAAATGTAAATCCAGTATTTCGAATGTGTTTCATTATGTTTGAGAGTGTGCGTTGGCTTGGAGACAGGGCGGGAGCGCTCTAGCCAATCACAGCGATCGTTCCAAAAAGGACTCGTGGAAGTGGGGGAGGAGCATCGTTTTAAGAGAGGACAGGGGAGTTCTGGACAGTATGGGAGAGGACACGGAAGAGTCCTGGACAGTACGGCACGACGGACGCACGGTCGCGGGAAAGGCTGGACGTGGAGCAGCGACGTACAGTCGCGGAAAAGACTTGGAGAGTGGAGCAGTTTGCGCGTGGTCGTGGGAGATAGAAATATTTCGTAATGACGACTTGTGTACTTGCGAGACTTGCGTGGCTTCTGCAGCGAAGATGTAGTATGCGTTTAGAAGTGAATATCTCGCGAGCTATGTTGTTGTTCATAGTTAATTACGTGAAGTAGGATCTATTGTTTCCCTGTTATTCAACTTATATTTTATTTAATTGTTGGACCATCGACACCAATAAGTGTTTTACAGTAATAAAGGGCATTCTTAAAGGTATTTCTGCTATCGTACTCATCATTTAAAGTCGTTAAAATAGTGCCTGCACAATTTATTTAACTGCAATCTTTCATGTATAAATGTCTATGTTACGTTCAAAATTCGCAGTTGCCGAGTGATAAGAACCTTCGGCCATTCGATTCATGTGTATATTCACATTGTATACTGTAGACTCAGCAGCATTTGGCTTGAAATGCAGCAGATACGTATCCCAGCCCCTAGACAACGAAACCAACAAAAACATTTTAATATTTCATATCTGGGTCTGTGGATAAGTAGTTGAGTGAAACCACCACATCACTTTGTTTCTGAAAGCTCGCAAGGTGACGCCACAATGGGCGACTTGCGTGTCGGTGATGATGAGATGATGATGATAACACAACACCCAGTGCACGAGCGGAGAAAATCTCCAACCCAGGTGGGAATCGAACCTGGGCCCGCTGCATGGTAGGAAACAACAGTGCAAATGTCGACGGTATGCGTTGTGTGTCTTGTTTCTATTCTCTCATAATTGACAACAGCAATGCCCTCCTTATCACGTCGGCCACAAGTTCGCATGTGGTACTGCTCGGTTCTGTCTACGGTTTTGTTTTCCGACAGTGCTGGTTGTGCATTGATAGTGATACACAGTAGTATTATGGAAAGGTTTACTGATGAAGTGTTGGGCGATATGCACCTCGTTTACTGATTCACTGAATGCAATGGAAGAGCGGTACAATGTCGCTATACTGTGCTGTCTTTGCGCTGACGGCAGCCACATCACAGTACTGAGTCTGCGGGTTGGTGCATTACTCTGTGTTGTGTGTTGCGTGCTGTACGTTTCGGTTATTGCATCTTACAGGCTTTTTCACTGGTGTGAAGAAGAGTGATTGCGGTGACAAACTGAATAAATCATAACTACGTTATTACTCAGCAACGAACCGCCAGAGACCATAGGTCCCTTATTCCAAAATACTCATAAACAATCTGTGAAAGTGGAGTTCTGTTTCACCGTATGTATAGAGGGTGTAACAGGTATATTTTTACATGTGGTACCTTAACATGTACACACATGAGTTTGTTGGTTTTTTCTCTGCATCAAGTAGTCTTTCCATAAACACCTCACGCAATTTACTACCTAATATTTTCTGCACGGTCGTAACTGCACCACCAAGTGGCCTATGTCTGTCAGTATAGACTAACCGTTTTGCTTCCACGTGTCCACAGTTCAACACAAGATCTGCTGCCCAGGGTAATATAAGCAGTAACGGCTTGCTCTTGCCACATGTACTTGGAAGTTTCAACCAACCTAAAAACATACAACCTGTAATTGCTATAATTATTAGTCTCCAAATGAAGTCAGTACTGATGTAATGTTGTTCGCTACACCGTTCTCAGTCACCAACAGAAATATCTGGACTTATATCCTTTACACCCTGTATATAAAAAGCACTGGGACACGAACGAAAGGCAAAAATTTAAAAAGATTCAATAGTGCATGCTACGGCTGACATACTTCACACCTCATTACAAAGAGTGCTAAAGGCAAACAGCTTTTTCGGTATTCGTTATCACCCTCTTGTTCTTTGTATTCTCTTTATTTATTTTGGCAACAAAGATAATTTTTAAAACCCAAACACTGAATAAGATACGTACATATAAAGAGAAAAAATATAAAAATGCCCCTCATTTGACGATGGTGTGTTTGCTTAAAATCCATGTGACCCATACCGATACGTTACTCTCCAACACAATGACTACCTACGGAATGAAAGGGTAAAGTATTTGACTCAATAGAATTCTGTCCTGATGTGACATCACAGTAGGAAACTTGCTTTCAGTACTTCTACATGTTTGTATTTGTATGCATTAAATAATACAATGACATTTCAGTAACTCTCCACCCGATATTTCGTCTACTGTTTCACTACAGCGACCCTTCGCTATGGGATATATCCCATAAAGTAGTCTTCTTTCGGTTAAAGACGTAGAGATGTAAGTGATAACGATGCATCAAAATTTGTTGAAAATCATGGAAAGGTGGCACAAGAAAGAAAAGTATTGATCATCTTCTGGACGATACGACTGTAGAGGTCTTAGGAACTAGCATAAGTTTTATCACTTCATTGCCTCATTAATACTGCCACACAGTTGCTACCATTCCTTAGTGGTCGCATTCTATGTCAGCGAGACATTGTGGTCTACAGAGGCATGGAAACTGACAGATGCACTGTTGCCCATACTTTCACCTGACATTCCATCTATAACTTTCACGGATAAAGAAGTTGACGAAGGTATTGATAGAGCAGTGTATGCAACAGCCGTACAGCTCTGACTGTCAGAATCCAAATACTGGCGAGGCGCCTTCCAGAAGAGAACTAATTGATTCATGTACACTTCATTCACCTGGAAGAGGAGGCCTTCTAAATCGCTGAACACCAATGTATACAGGCAGCTGTTATGCAGAAGATCCAGAAGTCACACTCGCTTGCATTAAATGTGAGTGACTGGGCAAATGTTGCGAGCCACATTGTAGCTAGTTTCATAAGAACCAGTCCGAATCCAGTATTTTACGCGAGCATTCGTCCTTGAGAGCAAAACGAAACAGCTCAATTTTGTGTGCATACTATCACCAAAATCATTCATCAGATAGGCAATGAAAAGTTCGCTGTTGTTATAACAGGCAGTGCTATAAATTCATCATATATTTTTAAAGGGTCTTAGGTCAACCGACACACATTTGTGGCATTTTCAGAATAACTGTTTAATTGTATTATTAAAAAATTGAATTATGTCATGTAAAGAAACCTTTTCTAAGACTGACGCGTTCCACATCATTATGAAGTGTCGTATTCATGATCTGTGGAACAAGTATTAATCTAATCTAATTAATAAATTTATTTGGCCATCTTCATTATAGTTGTCATGTTACATCTTACAAATGCGGTTATCAAACAAGTGATTGAATTTATGATATTATGTTTTGGTGACGAAATTAATTATCAAAAGCTGGAAACTAAGGACTTTAGAAAATAAATGTAAAAGATTTTGAACTCGTGATTGCATACCACGTAAAACATACTGTTTATATTGTCCCTCCTTACCTATTTTCTCTTATTAATATTTCAGTCCTATTGCAATCTAGAGTAGTACACTATTTTGCAAAGCTTGTGGTAAAGGTCAAAAGGACAGACACTATATCCTGAAAATATTACTTAACTGGAAGTTGGTGTCAGCGTCCACGCGTAGTTTCCATTACATAACCTTGCTGAAAATAAATGTGTTCCTGCGTGTTGTTTCAGACAAGACTGAAGTATAACACTTTCATTTTGAGTGAACCGTTTTTTATTTCCACTGCACGCAATTCCGGAAACAGAAACTCTAGAATATTTTCATATAAAATATGTCGTAGTATCCACACAAAGACCTAATGCGCAGTTTTTCATTGTTCTACGAACTTCATAGCAAAGATTGTCGTGAAGTGAATATCTGAATTGCAGAACTACAAGTGACTAAGTGCGCAACTTTGGCACCAGTTTCACACTGTACATGAATTATATTTTATTCTAAATGCATCCAGAACATTCGATGCATCAAATTAGCAGTACAATCATTTCCGGTTTTAAGATTTAAGGCAGATCGAAATAAGCTACATTTTTTGTAAATGAAAAACTTTTAAGAATATTCTGGAAATGAAAGGCATTTGTGTAAACATGAGAACAGATTCGACAATTTTCAAAAAATGTGCCATTTCAAAGCTTACATAATATAAATTGGTAAGTTAGTTAAATGTAAGTGGCATCACCTATGAAAGATATCACATTGATTTTATGAACCCGAAACAAAACAAGGTTACATTTTATAGTAGCTACTAGCTGGGCTACCCGGCTTCACTCAGTGAGCTAATATGAGTTGTTGGTAGCTGGAATAAAAGAATAAACTTTAAAGTAGAGATCGTAAGAAAATTTTGTTGAAAACATATTCTGTTTACAATACTCGGTAAAGAAGAAGAGGTTAAGAATATTATTGGAAACACATTCTAATTATTTACAATACTTGTTTATAAAAAGGAATTTACCATTCTGTTATCCGGGATATTACATACAAATTTTTCGAATTTCCTACTCGAGACCAAACTACCTACAGTTGACCGTGAGAGAAACAGGAGTCTTTAAGGTTGATGCCGCACTATTTTAAAGTTTGTTCTTGAGATTGTAAAACTGTAGACTAATTTCATTGGAAATTGCAGTCTTTTAAATTGGATTGACAGTTCAATAGAGATCAGTGGTACTCTGAGGATAAATAGTTTGTGTCCTTTGTACTTTCCAGTTATAAGTTCGGCTTCGATGATGTTATTCGATAGCTGTTTGACGACCTTCCTTGTTCCATTATACAGTTTTGGTGAGTTGAGATTTCTGAGTAGTATGATCGGAAATCCAGTTTTAAGTCGGAAGGCCGGCCGGTGTAGCCGTGCGGTTCTAGGTGCTTCAGTCTGGAACCGCGTGACCGCTACGGTCACAGGTTCGAATCCTGTCTCGGGCATGGATCTGTGTGATGTCCTTAGGTTAGTTAGGTTTAAGCAGTTCCAAGTTGTAGAGGACTGATGACGACAGATGTTAAGTCCCATAGTGCTCAAAGCCATTTGAACGATTTTCAAGTCGAAGGCAGTGTAATGGCATTCCTGGTACTTCCAAAGAGCTTCGAAATTCTGTAGGGAAGCCCACACTTTCTTCAACGTTTACAATCGTACCGATCGATTTGTATATTCTCCGTTCACCGGGAATTTTCTTTTGAGTATTAAAATTGATATCGTTGACAATATTATTTGTAGTTGCCAAGAACTCCTCGCATCACTTCAGAGCTTCGTCGCCAGTCTTGTACTGTTCTGTCCATGTCTTCGAGTGATTTTTTATGTTCCATTATGGATTCGCCGCAGAAGATAATTTTAGCTTGCTTTAGAAGTTCACCCCGTCCAGATGCTCTCGAGATTGTACATAAAGGAAAGTGTTCTTCCGCTATGTTCAACGGTAGTTGTATGGCGGAATGACCAGTTCATCGTCCTTCCATAAGTGTGGCTGCAATATCGGGTGATGCCAGTTCATGTGCGATAGTGCGATGTGTTGTTTAGCACTTATTTCCGCCCGCAATAGATTTATTAGAAACGTTTTCCCAGTGCCACCTGATGCGCCCAAGTAAATAATTCCGCCAACGTTGTTGTCGATATGGTCCATGATAACGTTGTAAATTTCTTTTTGATTCTCACTGAGTAGTGGGTTGTTGTGAGCAAAGTACTGTAGTAGTTCGTTGATGTTGTAGCTTTTTTCCTAGACCTGTTTCAGGATAGATTTGTTTCACGTTAAAATGATATCCGTCCTCTCCGTGCAGAAACATTAATGAATATTGGAGGGCATCATATGAACAGTGTGTCTCTGCAATGGGTTATAGTCCTCTTCTTCGTTGTTCAATTACGTCACGTCTTGTGTTTCCAATGTCCACAATTACGATTGCGACTTCGTCTTATCTGAGGTGCATTAAATCGACGTTCGTGTTCTCCAGGTGGTCTTTTGTTGACTCGAATTATAACGTTATAGTCATCAGAAATCATTCGGCCAATTGCTGTTCTGAATATGTGGATCAGTTGACTGTATTTGTGTAAGATCTTCTGTACATCTTGGACTATTTCTCGTCTCAATCCACCGATATTTGTGCATCGTTGATCAGTTTCTGTTTCTTTATTTCTGATGAAATATACTTGCAGGAACTTACGGTCTTCGTTGGGTAGTGGTAGTAATGATACCACGTTCTGACAGGCTTGTCCTTGCATGGAAAAAGCAATAATCAGTTGCATATCTGTTGGCTTTGTCGAAGTGATGCCGAAAAAAGTCATTTGGAAGCAGGTGTTGTATGCTTTTATACTTTGAAGAAAGCGTTTTGATTTTAGCGTCTCCCTGGTCATGTAATATAAAATTCATGCCGGGGTGCTTCCAGTGGTGGTAATCTTATTTTTCCACTAATGCAACAGAATCCTGGTGTTACTCTATTGAATTTTTTCGCGTTGCATAATTGTCAGATGTTATCCATTTTTCCGATTACGACGTGTTTATGTTTGTTATATTCTTTCGTCGGGTCGTAGTGGAATGCTTCATTTGTTAGGACGTGCTGTTTACTTGTCCTCGTCCGCGCTTCTCGTAGGGTGATATTTTCATGACTAGCTTGAGTTCGCAGTCTTTTATTACAAGATTGTGTCGCAATTCTTGATTCTTCAGTCCGTTCATTTCTTTGTTCTTCGGTCTCTCTGCTTCTCACGGCGCTTATTGTCGTTCATTGGGAACTTTTTAAACGTGCTTCGCGTTTTTCGTCTGTTTCGTTTTTTCGCTGTGCTTTTTGTTTTCGCCGTTTTGCTTCAGAATTGGCAAGATCTCCTCCTCTTTTACGTTTGAGTATTGTATAAAATATAAATCAAAACAATCTTTCACTAAAAAATACACCAAGTACACTTTACACACTTTTCACGCTTTATCTTCGATTTATATTCAGTCACTGTATCACTTGGACTACTCACACTTCACTATTTGTTTTTATTCACCCACCGCACTGCTTTTTCGGTTCCTCCCTTCGTCACTGATATGAAACTGACGATCGAACACACGACGGGTCTTGCTTTATACACCCCTACCAATGGGTAGCCCCCTCCCCCCCCCCCTCCCTTGGCGAATTCCAGAAAATACCAGGAAGGCTTCAAATGGTCCACAATGTTCCAGAACTTTCCACAACATTCGAGAGTGTTCTGGAATATTCCACAATGATCCAGGATGTTCCAGGGAGATACCAAACATTCCTGAATCTTTCCGAATGTTCCAGACTCTTCCTGAACATTCCAGAACATCCCGGATCATTGTCGAATATTCTCAAATGTTGTGAAATACTATCGAATACTCTAGAATGTTCTCGAATGTTCCCGAATGTTCCAGACTATTCCCGAACTTTCCAGAACATCTGGGATCATTGCGGAACATTCCGGAACGTTCTGGAATGCTGTGGAATGCTCTCGATTACTCTCGAATGTTCTGGAATGTTCTCGAATTCTCTGGAATTTTCTAGGAATTTCTAGAGGGCGAAGCTTCCTAGCCCTTATATCTTCAAAAGCATGCCCCTCAGGTAAAAACGGGAATCTTCGTCATGGATGGGGATCGTACCGGGACTCGTTTCTGAGTTTTAGTGGCACGCCCATTGTACACTTACTTTTATAATATATATTGATATTTATTACAGGAAAACTAATTTTCGTAACAAAACCAAGAAATGTGTAAAATTATCGCTTCGTACTCGACTAACTTTGAGCAAGTTAGAAGTTCGTCAGAGTGCTAATATATTGTGGAAATATGCAAAAAACATGAATCACATAATACATATCCTAAAATCTGACCAACCATGGTTGAAAATAAAGTAGTATAGCAAATTTCCGTAATCTGAAAAGTTGTTTGAAAATCTTGGTTTGCTATAAGTTCTACATTTCAAAATACTAGTGCATCATTCTGCAACAACAGTGAGTGGTCCATTAAGTCGTCGTTCTGTCTGTCGTTTTTTATAGGGTTCTTCAGAATTTCTTCATAGAAAAGTAGACGTTCGTCACGCAGATAATGTGGGAGTTTTTCAAGTTCTTGATTGTATTGGGCTTACTTGAATCTTTCCAGATAGATAAGGTAAGTTTTCTGGCGCATTCTGGCAACATTTTACATTAACGATGTCCATACCCTATGTGATCAAAAGTATCCGGACACCAGGCTGAAAATGACTTACTAGTTCGTGGCGCCCTCCATCGATAATGCTGGAATTCAGTATGATGTTGGCCCACCCTTAGCCTTGATGACGGCTTCCACTCTCGCAGGCACACGTTCAGTCAGGTGTGGGAAGGTTTCTTGGGGAATGGCAGCCTATTCTTCACGGAGTGCTGCACTGAGCAGAGGTATCGATGTCGGTCGGTGAGGCCTGACACAAAGTCGGCGTTCCAAAACGTTCCAAAGGTGTTCTATAGGATTCCGGTCAGGACTCTATGCAACCCAGTCCATTACGGGGATATTATTGTCGTTTAACCACACGACCACAGGCCCTGCATTATGAACAGGTGCTCGATCGTGTTGAAAGATGCAATCGCCATCCCCGAATTGCTCTTCAACAGTGGGAAGCAAGAAGGTGCATAAAACATCAGTGGAGGCCTGTGCTGTGACAGTGCCACGCAAAACAACAAGGGGTGCAAGCCCCCTCCATGAAAATCACCACCACACAGTAACACCACCGCCTCCGAATTTTACTGTTGGCACTACAAACGCTGGCAGATGATATTCATCGGGCATTCGCCATACCCACACCCTGCCATCGGATAGCCACATTGTGTACCATGATTCGACATTCCACACAACGTTTTTCCACTGTTCAATCGTCAAATGTTTACGCTCCTTACACCAAGCGAGGCGTCGTTTGGCATTTACCGGCTTTATGTGTGGCTCATGAGCAGCCGCGTGACCATGAAATCCAAGTTTTCTCACCTCCCACCTAACTGTCATAATACTTGCAGTGGATTCTGATGCAATCTGGAATTCCTGTGTGATGGTCTGGATAGATGTCTGCCTATTACACATTACGACCCTCTTCAACTGTCGGCGGTGTCTTTCAGTCAACAGACGAAGTCAGCCTGTACGCTTTTGTGTTTTCGTGTCCCTTCACGTTTCCACTTTACTATCACATCGCAAACAGTGGACCTATGGATGTTTAGGAGTGTGGAAATCACGCGTACAGACATATAACACAAGTGACACCCAATCACCTGACCACGTTCGAAGTCCATGAGTTCTGCGGAGCGCCCCATTCTGCTCCCTCACGATGTCTAATAAATACTGAGGTCTCTGATATGGAGTACCTGGCAGTATGTGGCAGCACAATGCACCTAATATAAAAAACGTATGTTTTGGGAGTGTCCGGATAATTTTGATCACATAGTGTATATCGCCAGTACTGGCTGTTCAGCACATAGCATCAACCTACAAGTGGTAGTGTCACTAACTAATTTTCATAGAACTTGGAATAATTTGTATGAAGCCACGGTGTAGCGTTGTTTCAAGCTACCAGTGGGCAATAAGCCTAATGTGGCATCATATGGGTCATAGCAACATTTACTGAAAAGGAGTGCGAGATCGGCTAGCCATACTCAGTGGAAAACTGTACCGTGCAGCGGTAATAGCCGAAGCGGGCAGGACGGTGTCACCATACCAGGGCAAGACTCTTGTGACAAGTTACGTGACTGGATGTGCGCTGTAGTGTAACAAGTGCTTACCGGAACCATATAAACAGTAGCAGATTTTGAGGCAGAGGCATTCAGAGTCCAGCAACACCACCACGCCAGATGACAAGACGTCTGGGCATCGCCAGCTGCAGCCATGGATTCGAGACCAGATAGGGCCAGGCGCCACCAGTGTTGAGTCTCCTTGCGGTACTGGTACCACAGCGCCGCTGGCCTGCCGTCAGCGCCTACTCTTGCCAGGTGGCAGCGGGTCGTGTCCCATGCACAGTCGTCTTCCTTCGCTTTCATGATGGGGACTGACGGGCCTGAGCCACCAAAGTGCTGACGTCCGCCACTGCAGAACGCCATCGCAGCACAGCATGGAGCGCTGCTGACGTCAAGACAGTGGCTAAGACTCCTATAACCTGACATGAACTCTCCGCCATGTTTTTCCCAAAGTACTGGAAATTCATACTTGTTTACACTACTGGCAGTTAAAATTGCTACAGCGCGAAGATGACGTGCTACGGACGCCAAATTTAACCGACAGGAAGAAGATGCTGTGATATGCAAATGATTAGCTTTTCAGAGCATTCACACAAGGTTGGCGCCGATGGCGACAGGAAAGTTTCCAACCAGTTTCTCATACACAAACAGCAGTCGACCGGCGTTGCCTGGTGAAACGTTGTTGTGATGCCTCGTGTAAGCAGGAGAAATGCATACCATCACGTTTCCGACTTTGATAAAGGTCGGGTTGTAGCCTATCGCGATTGCGGTTTATCGTATCGCAACATTGCTGCTCGCGTTGGTCCAGATCCAATGATTGTTAGCAGAATATGGAATCGGTGGGTTCAGGAGGGTAATATAGAACGCCGTGCTGCATCCCAACGGCTTCGTATTGTAAGACGTCATGGTCTCCTGACCTTCATTGCTTACATATTCCGCCTTCACAATCATATTCCGCACATCAAGACGCTTCATTCGAACTCAAACTCGATAAGATATAGCCAATGTTGTATGAATTCATGTAAACGATATGCAATTAACAAGTAAGGGCACCGTGGTTGAAATACTCTAGGCTGGCGTACACACACACATTCCAGGCATGACGGTCACAGAAGCCAGAAGCTTTTAGTTTGGGAGAGAAGCCGCTCAACGGGACGCCGGTCCCTTCAGAGGATGACCCAGCCTATGTTGGCCGGTGACCGCCCATGTAGCGGACAGCGTGGGCCCGAGTGAAAAGGGCGAACGACCCCGTGTTCGGCTTAAAAGCAAATTCCGCTACATTGTGTGGGAGCAGCCAGCCTACGCATTCTTTACACATAGCATGCAGTTTCAGAGATTTTCACAGGGAGACAGCAAACGCCAAACGCCAATTTTACAGGTTTCCGGATTGGTCGCCTTAAACGAAACGTCAGTCTCCCGTTTTAGAAGAGCAATGCTGATTGGCAGACGATATTTCTGACGCCTTGAGCTGAAGGAATAATGGAAGAGACCGAAAGATATACCCCTTCACGTCTGGCGTGGAGAGGCGCCGTTCCTTTGTCGCTCTTGGAGCGAGGAACAAGTCTATCCTCAGTACTTCACTGGGAGAGCACCTCTGTCGAGAGCGAATCGAAGTGCTACTCTATATGGAGTCCTTGCGATTAAGCGTTGTTCAGTGTGTTGGCCGACACACTTATTGTGCGGTGTGACGGACAGAGTTATAGTTAAATGCCTGGGAGCGAATTTTGAGTGGCATCGCGGTGGACTGGTTATCTGACCAGTGTACCACGCCAATAGTTAGACTAGGGGCGAATAGGAATCCTTGACTTCATCAAGGCCTAGGGAGAGTGTGATTGGCGAAGGGCAAACCAGATAGAACGAGAGTTATCTTATTTGTCAGCAGCGAGTGGCGCAGACAGCAGTGATCGCAGCTTATGGTATTGTGCGCTACAGCTATTGCGAGCCCCATATTTCCTCCACAACAGTACACTTCATTGCATTTCACACGCAACAGGCTCGACCGTACCTAGCAACATTCTAAACGATAATTATTCAAGTTGAGTAGGCGCGCCTCTCAGCCATTCTGTCAAGTCGACAACCATCTTAAACTTTGTATAGAAATTTCATTAGCGAATCCTATCCTTGAGAGGTAACTTCACATTCCGAAAACAACCAGGATATAACTTATTCAATTCATAACTAAAAGTGCCATTGTGATTTTTCAGAATTTTTGCAAAATAAATAATAACTTTCGTTAGTTTCATGTTTTTCTTACACTAACTAGCACTACTCCAGTACCCAAGTATCCCACTAGTTACGTAAGAAATTTTGTGAATTTTTTCTGTCATTTCCTTACAGCAGACGACTCCAGAAGATATTTATTGCTGAAAGTTTTTCAGGCATTTCTCTTTAGAACGTTAGGAGCGTCTGTCTGACATCTGTAGTAGTGTGAGGGGTGGAAATTGCATCTTGCAGGAGCCACAGGGTAAAGGGTACATCTCAGATTAATCCGTTTCGCAGAATAACAGATCAACCCCACACCTCAGAGTATCACTAGCAGTCGAGATGACAGGCATCTTATCTGCATGGCTGTAACGGATCGTGCAGCCACGTCTTGATCCCTGAGTCAACAGATGGGGACGTTTGAAAGACAACAACCATCTGCACGAACAGTCGACGACGTTTGCAGCAGCATGGACTATCAGCGCGGAGACCATGGCTGCAGTTACCCTTGACGCTGCATCACAGACAGGAGCGCCTGCGATGGTACACGAATGGCAAAACGTCATTTTTTCCGATGAATCCAGGTTCTGTTTACAGCATCATAATGGTCGCATCTGTGTTTGGCGACATCGCGGTGAACGCACATTGGAATCGTATATTCGTCATCGCCATACTGGCGTATCACCCGGCGTGATGGTATGGGGTGCCATTGGTTACACGTCTCGGTCACCTCTTGTTCGCACTGACGGCACTTTGAACAGTGGCCGTTACATTTCAGATGTACTACGACCTGTGGCTCTACCCTTCATTCGATCGCTGCGAAACCCTACATTTCAGCAGGATAATGTACGATCGCATGTTGCAGGTCCTGTACGGGCCTTTCTGGATACAGAAAATGTTCGACTGCTGCCCTGGCCAGCACATTCTCCAGATCTCTCACCAATTGAAAACGTCTGGTCAATGGTGGCCGAGCAACTGGCTCGTCACAATACGCCAGTCACTACTAGTGATGAACTGTGGTATCGTGTTGAAGCTGCATGGGCAGCTGTACCTGTACACGCCATCCAAGCTCTGTTTGACTCAATGCCCAGGCGTATCAAGGCCGTTATTTCGGCCAAAAAAATGGCTCTGAACACTATGGGACTTAACTGCTGAGGTCATCAGTCCCCTAGAGCTTAGAACTACTTAAACCTAACTAACCTAAGGACATCACACACATACATGCCCGAGGCAGGATTCGAACCTGCGACCGTAGTGGTCGCGCGGTTCCAAATATTTCGGGCAGAGGTGGTTGTTCTGGGTACTGATTTCTCAGGATCTATGCACCCAAATTGCGTGAAAATGTAATCGCATGTCAGTTCTAGTATAATATATCTGTCCAATGAATACCCGTTTATCATCTACATGTCTTTTTGGTGTAGCAATTTTAATGGCCAGTAGTGTATGTCTCTGAAATTAATAAAGTATTGTTTCTCGGTCATCAGTGTATCTACTGTCCGCAGCTCGTGGTCTTGCGGTTGCGATATCGCTTCCGGCGCACAGGGCCCCGGGTGCGATTCCCGGCGGAGTCAGCGATTTTCCCTACCTCGAGATGACTGGGGATCTGACTCATCTTCGTCATTCATCCTCATTACGGTAGGAGGAAGGCAATGGCAAACCACCTCCGCTAGGACCTTACCTAGTACGGCGGTGCGGGTCTCCCGCATCGTCCCCTGCGCTCCTCGGAGTGTGGGACCTCATTAGTGTATCTACTGGGCCCAAATGGCTTCTCAGCACAGCCAATCACCCTACCGAGTGCCACTGACACTCATCATCATAAAAGGCCTTATGGCTCTAGAAGTATTTCATGAAATTAACTGCGTAGCCAAATCTTTCATGCACAGTCGTGTTTCCAATACAATATTAGATACTAAGAATGAAGAGAAATTCTGGACATCATATGAAGGGCTTATTTCAATAGTGGTACAAGTTCATTTTTGTTCATATTGAGATACAGAGTCCTAAAGTTAAATGAGCGCTGAAAAATCTGCAGTAGAGATACCAGAGATATTCAAGCATGTGGCTTCTTGCTAGAGATGAACCTTCCTTTCTGTTTGTTTGGCTCATTAATTACAGAAGCATTATAGACGGAAAAGTGGAGGTAACGGACTTGTACCACTATTGAAATAAACCATTCATATGTACAGTCAAACTTCCATCTCAAATGCGATTGCTTGCTACAACAATACGGTTAAATAGTTCATTAAACAACAGGGAAATTATATTAGAAGGAACTGCGTTGTTCAACAAGTCCATGAAGAACACCGTACTGGAGAATGAGGCATGCCGAAAACTGGGAGAGGTTTTCCGGTTACTGAAACCTAAGCA
Source organism: Schistocerca nitens (assembly GCF_023898315.1). Classification (NCBI taxonomy): domain Eukaryota; kingdom Metazoa; phylum Arthropoda; class Insecta; order Orthoptera; family Acrididae; genus Schistocerca; species Schistocerca nitens. The sequence continues at coordinate 777,965,581 of NC_064616.1, forward strand.
TAATTCTATAATGCGAGTAAAAGCAGACAATGCCGTTTTGTTGGAAGAACATGAGCTTTTTACTACAATTTCAACCAACGCAGAGGCAGTGCTGAAGGAGACTATAATACAGAATTTTCTGCAGCAGACCGATCAGTTATAAAAGCTGCCATGAAACACAGTAAAGAATTTAAGTGCAAAACGATCCACACCGTAGCTGACCTTCTGGACTAATAGCATAAGAGAGGAGCTCGAACTGCAAACGAGGAAAGTCAAGCAATGAATTACGCAGCAACACTAAGTAATATGCTTCAACTTGATTTCTCATCTACTGTGACAAATCTAGCGGAATTTCGAGCTGGCATTGCCTTCTTTTCGAAAGACTATCTGTGAGACGCTGTTGCCCGGAATAAAGGAAACAAACCGTGTAAATAACACTTGTGGATATAAAATAATTAATTCTTCCACTTGACTGATAAAGTCGTTCGTTTTTAAGATATGAGACCATTCATACTTGGCCTGTAGAAATTCTTTGGAAATGTCTTGATCGTTGAATACTTTATGTGTAACGCGTTTTGAGTAATCATCATCAGATAACTATTATATATATATATACTACAAGACCAATGTAACATCAGGAACGGAAATACACATAGAGTATAAGTACGAACAATGTGCTCAGGAAAGGTCATACAAGTGAGCATTACAAGAAAAATATGCACTCTAATGTTCTCTCATGGGGTCTCAGATGGATACCTTAAGAGCTATGAGTATTTATTCAGTAGGAGAGATGTATTTCAAAGTAGAGAAGATGAACAAGTGCTCATAGCTCTTAAGGTATGCATTTTAGAGCCCATACTTCCTGGATTTTTTTCTTGCTTTGGTCCATATGACCACCTGTGACAGCTGCGTATCTTAAAGTCTTAGTAACAATGGTACCACTACATGAATTCCACTGTCAGAGCTATCAGAATAATTTTCTCTTATAAATTTCAACTCGGTCGTTTCCACACCAGGGCCCCTTATATCACATTTACCCGTCTGCATCATCCCTGAAAGTTCGTAACATTATCACGTCATCACCCTGCAGTTAAATGTCAGTCAGCATTTTGTGGCCATTGTGAATATTAAAAAATGTTACTAACTCGTATAGGTGCTTACGCAACAACGTGTACAGACTGTGAGATGCCGATGGAGAGTGCGATTTCGATTGGGCCCTAGGTCGTCCCGAGTGGGTTCTGATTTTTATCACAATCATCTAAGCAGGTGAAACGAGCACCAGCTTCTCCCCAGAGTACTGACTGACAGTTTATATCCCGTAAAACAATGAAGGAAACAGCTGCAGTGCTGGACACAAGTATCAGCATGTCTCGTTTTGAGCAGTCATAATACTGAACACATTCTTTCGGGTGGATGATGTTAGGGGGAATTTATTGTCATCTTGCGGTTCAAGCTCCTTCTTGTATCCATGTTTGCCTACAACCACATTTGTTTTTGGATAGGTTTTGCCTTGAAGAAACACAGTTTTTCTTCTTTTCTATCCAGACATGTTTCGCTGACGTTACAGCATCATCAGTGGATTGTTATGTGGGGCGTTCAATAAGTAATGCAACAATTTATTTCTGAAAGCAGATTTGTTTTATTCAGGTTTCCAATACGCCATATACACTACTGGCCATTAAAATTGCTACACCAAGAAGAAATGCAGATGATAAACGGGTATTCATTGAACAAATATATTATACTAGAACTGACATCTAATTACATTTTCACGCAATTTGGGTGCATAGATCCTGAGAAATCAGTACCCAGAAGAACCACCTCTGGCCGAAATAACGGCCTTGATACGTCTGGGCATTGAGTCAAACAGAGCTTGGATGGCGTGTACAGGTACAGCTGCCCATGCAGCTTCAACACGATACCACAGCTCATCAAGAGTAGTGACTGGCGTATTGTGACGAGCCAGTTGGTCGGCCACCATTGACCAGACATTTTCAATTGGTGCGAGATCTGGAGAATGTGCTGGCCAGGGCAGCAGTCGAACATTTTCTGTATCCAGAAAGGCCCGTACAGGACCTACAACATGCGGTCGTGCATTATCCTGCTGAAATGTAGGGTTTCGCAGGAATCGAATGGAGGGTTGAGCCACGGTCGTAACACATCTCAAATGTAACGTCCACTGTTCAAACTGCCGTCAATGGGAACGAGAGGTGACCGAGACGTGTAACCGATGGCACCCCGTACCATCACGCCAGGTGATACGCCAGTACTGCGATGACGAATACACGCTTCCAATGTGCGTTCACCGCGATGTCTCCAAACACGGTTACGACCATCATGATGCTGTAAACAAAACCTGGATTCATCCGAAAAAAATGACGTTTTGCCATTCGTGCACCCAGGTTCGTCATTGAGTACACCATCGCAGGCGCTCCTGTCTGTGATGAAGCGTCAAGGGTAACTGCAGCCACGGTCTCCGAGCTGATAACTCCATGCTGCTGCAAACGTCGTCGAACTGTTCGTGCAGATGGTTGTTGTCTTGCTAACGTCCCCATCTGTTGACTCAGGGATCGAGACGTAGCTGCACGATCCGTTACAGCCATGCCTGTCATCTCGACTGCTAGTGAAACGAGGCCCTCCTGAATCCACCGATCCCATATTCTGCTAACAGTCACTGGATCTCGACCAACGCGAATAGCAATGTCGCGATACGATAAACTGCAATCGCGATAGGCTACAATCCGACCTTTATCAAAATCGGAAACGTGATGTAGCAATTTTAATGGCCAGTAGCATAATTACCCACTCTTTCTGGCTACAAAAACCTATTTTTCAACATAATCTCCGTTCAATGTGACGGCTTGATGCCACCTTACTGGGAGGGTCGGTATGCCCGCATGGTACTACTCTACTGGTCAACGACGGAGCTTAAGTGTTGCTGCATGAGTAACCTCCCTATCATCCACGTGTTCCTTCCTGCAGAGTGCATCCTTCATTGGGCCAAACTCGTTACTCTTTGTGGTCTTCTATTAGGCGGCGAAGAAGCCAGCAGGCACACACGTTTGAGTTCCCCAACTGGTGTACGAGTGTGTCAGTACTGCCACCATTGACGTCCAGCTGTGCAGCGAGGTGTTTGATTGTGATCAGTCGATCATCTCGAGTGAGAGTGTCCGCACGTTCTAACATTGCAGTAGTCACAGCTGTGTGCGGCCGGTTGGAACGCGGGAGATCGGACAGGTTTGCGCGATATTTTTGTGATGATGACAGACGCTTCGCCCAGTGACTCATCGTGCCTTTGTTGACTGCCAGGTATTCGTAGACAATCTGCAAGCGCCTATGAGTATTTGCGATGCTCTGGTTTTCCACCAAAAGAAACTCAATGAGAGCTCTCTGCTTGGTATGCACCTCCGTTACAGACGCTACTTTGAAGGCTGCATATAACGCCGCCACCTATCGGAACTTCATGAAACTATAGGGGCTGAAGCGAGAATATTCCACTATGTCCCACAACAACCGAAATTGGCCGAAAAAAATGTGTTACATTATTTATTGAATCCCCCCCCACCCCTATTTTCCTTCCATTCAATAACAGGAAAAAAATGCCTTTTACTATCTGTACATACAGAATTTCGGTTTTTAGTAAAGTACAAAGAAAATTGTATTGGGATAATGATGGCCAGTTTACAGGGTGATTGGCATTACTCCTCGATCATGGTGACTACCATAACCCTATACGCATGATTTTAACCAAAAATAATAATGTGCTTGAAGTCTTTCATGAATGTGATATCAAAGTAAGGCTTACCTGAATGCTGCGTAATCAGCAGTATGTCAGCAGAAGCAGTGAAACAGACAGTTAATTGTGATGGGAACTACTTTTTTTTTTTCCTGTATTGAGTTTCGATTCCCCTCAGAGGGGGGCGGGCTGGCAGCAGCTGAGTACGCCGCTCTTCAGCCAACAGAATAGTTAAAAACATAATAAGAAGATAATAAAAAATAAAAACAGGTGATAAAAACGGTGACTTTTTAAAACTGTAAAATGGAGGAAAGTTGTGGAAGTTAAAACATAAAAACAAAGGGTTGGTGATGCTAATTAAGACACACAGTAATTAGACAGGGACAATAGTAAGCAGAAAATTAAAAAATCACGGCGATGGGAACTACGGTTTTGCTTACTAGAAGTAACCTAGGCTACACTCGTCACCGCTAATATTACGGAAAAGCGAAGAAGAACTGACAAGATTCTACTTCCTGTAACTTACATCAGCGTATACAGGATGTTCCATATTTGCCTTTCTCACACAGGATGAACGTTAATAAAACCGACAAACTGCAAGTATGGATTCCTGTCTGGAGATGCAGGAAAAAAGGTTCCAAGAATATGTGTCCGGAATTGCATCGCTGCCACGGTAAATGTCGCTAACGAATGGTAGTTCCTCCGACCACGTGCAGTATGTTCCTTGTGAGTTGCAGGCTGTGTGACTGGCGCAGCGTACTGTAAGCAGCAGACTGGTTCGGTATTCATCTCGGGAACAAACCGAAATGGTGTTTGTGTTTATGCAAGCAAACGCAATGGTCCTTTCAGATAGTTGAACAGCAGTGCGTCCGCTCCACACAGGGTACCATCGTGAGGTTATTAAAGCATAGAATAAAACTGACTGCAAGCAGCACAACTAATGTTACTGGTCCGCAACAGCGACCTCTTAAGAGGCAGCAGGCGATACGGATTTTTATTTAATAACTGAGCGGCGGTTCGCATGTCGTCAGTGTCGTCATGCGCTCACACGCCAAGAAGCAGTTACACTTCTGGCCATTAAAATTGCTACACCACGAAGATGACGTGCTACAGAGGCGAAATTTAACCGACAGGAAGAATATGCTGTGATATGCAAATGATTAGCTTTTCAGGGCATTCACACAAGGTTGGCGCCGGTGGCGACATCTACAACGTCCTGACATGAGGAAAGTTTCCAACCGATTTCTCATACACAAACCGCTGTTGACCGGCGTTACCTGGTGAAACGTTGTTGTGATGCCTCGTGTAAGGAGGAGAAATGGGTACTACTTTGATAAAGGTCAGATTGTAGCCGATCGCGATTGCGGTTTATCGTATCGCGACATTGCTGCTCGCGTTGGTCGAGATCCAATGACTGTTAGCAGAATATGGAATCGGTGGCTTCAGGAGGGTAATACGGAACGCCGTGCTGGAACCCAATGGTCTCGTATCACTAGAAGTCGAGATGACAGGCATCTTATCCGCATGGCTGTAACGGATCGTGCAGACACGTCCCGATCCATGAGTCAACAGGTGGGGACGTTTGAAAGACAACAACCATCGGCACGAACAGTTCGACGACGTTTGCAGCAGCATGGACTATCAGTTCGGTGACCATGGCTGCGGTTACCCATGACGCTGTATCACAGACAGGAGCGCCTGCGATGGTGTACTCAACGAGGAACCTGGGTGCACGAATGGCAAAACGTCATTTTTTCGGATGAATCCAGGTTCCGTTTACAGCATCATGATGGTCGCATCCGTGTTTGGCGACATCGCGGTGAACGCACATTGGAAGCGTGTATTCGTCATCGCCATACTGGCGTATCACCTGGCGTGATGGTATGGGATGCCATTGGTTACACGTCTCGGTCACCTCTTGTTCGCATTGACGGCACTTTGAACAGTGGACGTTACATTTCAGATGTGTTAAGACCCGTGGCTCTATCCTCTATTCGATCGCTGCGAAACCCTACATTTCAGCAGGATAATGCACGACCGCATGTTGCAGGTCCTGTACGGGCCTTTCTGGATACAGAAAATGTTCGACTGCACCCTGGCCAGCACATTCTGCAGATCTCTCACCAATTGTAAACGTCTGGTTCAAATGGTTCAAATGGCTCTGAGCACTATGGGACTCAACTGCTGAGGTCATTAGTCCCCTAGAACTTAGAACTAGTTAAACCTAACTAACCTAAGGACATCACAAACATCCATGCCCGAGGCAGGATTCGAACCTGCGACCGTAGCGGTCTTGCAGTTCCAGACTGCAGCGCCTTTAACCGCACGGCCACTTCGGCCGGCAAACGTCTGGTCAATGGTGGCCGAGCAACTGGCTCGTCACAATACGCCAGTCACTATTCTTGATGAACTGTGGTATCGTATTGTAGCTGCATATGCAGCTGTACATGTACACGTCATCCAAGCTCTGTTTGACTCAATGCCCAGACGTATCAAGGCCGTTATTACGTCCAGAGGTGGTTGTTCTGGGTACTGATTACTCAGGATCTGTGCACCCAAATTGCGTGGAAATGTAATCACATGTTAGTCTAGTATAATATATTTGTCCAATGAATATCCATGTATCATCTGCATTTTTCTTGGTGTAGCAATTTTAATGGCCAGTAGTGTAAGTTCACCATAAGGTCAACCGCAATATTTTTCCAATAATTATTGCTATAAAGCTGGTCGATGGCTTTTTTTTTTTTTTTTTTTTTTTTTTTTTTTTTTGTAAACGCTTTTGGAAAGCATCTGATTATAGTATCCGGCCTTCGATTTTCGGCTTAGGTGTTGATTAAGGCTAGCACAGGTTCGATGTTTTCTCCACGAAAAGAGGAAAACCGTTAAGTGAAGATGCTGGTAGGGTGGCTGGACAGTAAAATCTTCTGGTAGCCTGGCCGCACCGGATAAGTAACACCAACCACATACGAGTACAGCAGGAACCAGCTCAAGGCAACATCCCGTGCGAATGGATACACCAACAAAGACATACAACGAGCTAAGAGATTCAGCGAAGATAAAACAGACAAAGGCGCAGTAGATACTCTTCCTGTTGCTCGCATACCGTATGTGAAGGGCGTCAGGGATCGTGTAAGCAAGGTTAAGTGTTGCAGAAGACTGAGATCTATATTTCATAATGGCCGCAAGAGCAGAGATTTGTTGAGGCCCACTATGAATCCCGTGAATGCTTTCCACACTGTAGGTGTCTACTAACTTCGGTGTGATTGCAACGAAGTCTAAATTGGTGAACCCGTGAGACCCATTAGCACTCGCGTATCGGAGCAACACCAACAAAGACATACAACGAGCTAAGAGATTCAGCGAAGACAAAACAGACAAAGGCGCAGAAGATACTCTTCCTGTTGCTCGCATACCGTATGTGAAGGGCGTCAGGGATCGTGTAAGCAAGGTTAAGTTGTAACCTCCCCCTCTCTTATCGACCTTAATGACAGTGAAAAATTAAACCGCGTGTACCTAATGGGAAATTTGGGAAAGCAATCGTCACCGAAGTTAATCTGTCGGTAAAGAGGGAGGAAAGGGATACATCTAAATGAAAGGAAAAATGCAAATGAAACTGGTGGAAATTAATTTTGAAAAAGGGGTAAAGTTAATAAAGAAAGTAAATGTGCGGCCGTTACGTCAACAATTAACTAGCGGTAATTAGATATTTGAGATTTGGGGGAAATCACGGTCGCCTGTCCTAAGGACAATTACTATAGTAACTGAAAAAGAAAGGTTATTACACATATAATTAGCACTAGAAGCGTGGCAACTGAAGGTTGACACGTGTAGTGTGAAAACTGAAAGTTTGTCAGAAGTAATAAATTTCGCTACACTCTGACTTAATTTAGCAAAAGAATTAATAAAACCGGAAAATCGAAAGTTAATTTAGTGACTGAAGTTAATAGTGAGCTTTCTTTCTGAAGCACATCGAAATCCAGCAGAATACGGTTAGTCTTGGACTACCTCAACAATCATTTCAAAAGCAACTTGACTCTACGCAATTTAGAAACAAGAGATTTAACTTTGAACTTGAATTAAATGATTCTGAATAATTAACAATAGTAAAATTTAGTACGTACCAAGCTGAGCTGCAGTCACAGGTAAGCTAAAATATGCTAACAAAACTCGCACTCTTAATTTGTGCTTGTGTAATCTAACTATTGTAGCCAGCTATGCTTTAACTGCACTTTGAAACTAAAGTAATGAAATGTAATGATAGTACTTTAATGCTGGCGTCTGAATTTCAACGACACTCGGTTTCATTTCGGAAAAGGAAGGGACCCTGCTTGGTAATGCAATTGGGACAATGAGCAACAAAGGTTCATGCTAAGTTGCTGTAATTTTGCGAGGCAAATGGAACAATGTGAAAAGCTGAGGTCTGCCATACAGTTCTGAAACTTTACGTGCTTTTGGTCTTCCTTGTTAGTTGATTGAAGGTTTGAAGCCGTCGATCGAGGAGGTGGCGACAGTCACTCATTGTCGGCCGTCGCTGTTGCAGAAGCTGGATGTTGGCGCGCGTTCTTCTCAACACGGTCACCAGACGAAACGGGCTCTTGATGTGCGCCAGCTAATGCTTCCCGTCCGCGACACCATGTCAGAAACTATCATCGCAAGTCGAGCGCAATTACATGCTGCTAAACCCCGAAAGCGCGGCAACTCGCGGGAGCGTCACACCACACACCTGCTCCACTCGCTACTCCAGCCAGACCCCAACTGCTCTGCCCGCGCTCCACGCGGCAGAGTTAACCCTACCAAAGATCCTACACACTTTGATTCTTCACACGACCTATCGATGTAATCGTTCGATAGCAGTTTTCCCTAGGCAAGACCCAGCGTAAAAATACAAATAATATTTACGAAACAAACCAATTATACATCGACATAAATGCATAAATATATATATATATATATATATATATATATATATATATATATATATATATATATATATACAAATAGTAAAACAATAACAATATATAAAGGCACAGAAATGTCATATATTCAGGTAACAAAATAAGGAAAAAACTTACAGTACAATAGATGGAAATAGGAGGATATGCATTTCCGGCGTTACAAAGTGTTGCAGAAGACTGAGATCTATATTTCATAATGGCCGCAAGAGCAGAGATTTGTTGAGGCCCACTATGAATCCCGTGAATGCTTTCCACACTGTAGGTGTCTACTAACTTCGGTGTGATTGCAACGAAGTCTAAATTAGTGAACCCGTGAGACCCATTAGCACTCGCGTATCGGAGCATGAACGTTACGTACGGCTGGGACAGAACAAGAAGTCAGATATAGCCGAACACCACGAGGAATGTGTCCTTATCAATTGTCAAGAACCTGGCGTACTTGCTCGGCAGCCGTGGGTGCAGCAACGGAAATAAGAGGCTACTGAAATACACTCCTGGAAATGGAAAAAAGAACACATTGACACCGGTGTGTCAGACCCACCATACTTGCTCCGGACACTGCGAGAGGGCTGTACAAGCAATGATCACACGCACGGCACAGCGGACACACCAGGAACCGCGGTGTTGGCCGTCGAATGGCGCTAGCTGCGCAGCATTTGTGCACCGCCGCCGTCAGTGTCAGCCAGTTTGCCGTGGCATACGGAGCTCCATCGCAGTCTTTAACACTGGTAGCATGCCGCGACAGCGTGGACGTGAACCGTATGTGCAGTTGACGGACTTTGAGCGAGGGCGTATAGTGGGCATGCGGGAGGCCGGGTGGACGTACCGCCGAATTGCTCAACACGTGGGGCGTGAGGTCTCCACAGTACATCGATGTTGTCGCCAGTGGTCGGCGGAAGGTGCACGTGCCCGTCGACCTGGGACCGGACCGCAGCGACGCACGGATGCACGCCAAGACCGTAGGATCCTACGCAGTGCCGTAGGGGACCGCACCGCCACTTCCCAGCAAATTAGGGACACTGTTGCTCCTGGGGTATCGGCGAGGACCATTCGCAACCGTCTCCATGAAGCTGGGCTACGGTCCCGCACACCGTTAGGCCGTCTTCCGCTCACGCCCCAACATCGTGCAGCCCGCCTCCAGTGGTGTCGCGACAGGCGTGAATGGAGGGACGAATGGAGACGTGTCGTCTTCAGCGATGAGAGTCGCTTCTGCCTTGGTGCCAATGATGGTCGTATGCGTGTTTGGCGCCGTGCAGGTGAGCGCCACAATCAGGACTGCATACGACCGAGGCACACAGGGCCAACACCCGGCATCATGGTGTGGGGAGCGATCTCCTACACTGGCCGTACACCACTGGTGATCGTCGAGGGGACACTGAATAGTGCACGGTACATCCAAACCGTCATCGAACCCATCGTTCTACCATTCCTAGACCGGCAAGGGAACTTGCTGTTCCAACTGGACAATGCACGTCCGCATGTATCCCGTGCCACCCAACGTGCTCTAGAAGGTGTAAGTCAACTACCCTGGCCAGCAAGATCTCCGGATCTCTCCCCCATTGAGCATGTTTGGGACTAGATGAAGCGTCGTCTCACGCGGTCTGCACGTCCAGCACGAACGCTGGTCCAACTGAGGCGCCAGGTGGAAATGGCATGGCAAGCCGTTCCACAGGACTACATCCAGCATCTCTACGATCGTCTCCATGGGAGAATAGCAGCCTGCATTGCTGCGAAAGGTGGATATACACTGTACTAGTGCCGACATTGTGCATGCTCTGTTGCCTGTGTCTATGTGCCTGTGGTTCTGTCAGTGTGATCATGTGATGTATCTGACCCCAGGAATGTGTCAATAAAGTTTCCCCTTCCTGGGACAATGAATTCACGGTGTTCTTATTTCAATTTCCAGGAGTGTATTTAAACGCCATAACAACATTAACAGGGAGGATGACTATAAGTTATCTGCGGCATGTCTGCCGGCGACTCCAGCCCAGAGGACCGCGTGTGTTCGCTGGCCGGCGGCACGACGTGACACTGGTTTGGCTGTATAGACGGCGTCCGTGAAAGAACTGGCGTGCGGCCTGACCGCCTCGTTGCAGGAAAACACAAGCTGCCGATTTGCTATTCTACACTACTGGTCATTAAAATTGCTACACAAAGAAGAAATGCAGATGATAAACGGGTATTCACTGGACAAATATATTATACTAGAACTGACATGTGATTATATTCTCAAGCAATTTGGGTGCATAGATCCTGAGAAATCAGTACCCAGAACAACCACCTCTGGCAGTAATAACGGCCTTGATACACCTGGGCATTGAGTCAAAGAGAGCTTGGATGGCGTGTACAGGTACAGCTGCCCATGCAGCTTCAACACGATACCACAGTTCATCAAGAGTAGTGACTGGCGTATTGTGACGAGCCAGTTGCTCGGCCACCATTGACCAGACATTTTCAATTGGTGAGAGATCTGGAGAATGTTCTGGCCAGGGCAGCAGTCGAACATTTTCTGTATCCAGAAAGGCCCGTACAGGACCTGCAACATGCGGTCGTGCATTATCCTGCTGAAATGTAGGGTTTTGCAGCGATCGAATGAAGGGTAGAGCCACGGGTCGTAACATATCTGAAATGTAACGTCCACTGTTAAAAGTGCTGTCAATGTGAACAAGAGGTGACCGAGACGTGTAACCAATGGCACTCCATACCATCACGCCGGGTGATACGCCAGTATGGCGATGACGAATACACGCTTCCAATGTGTGTTCACAAGCAACGTCGCCAAACACGGATGAGACCATCACGATGCTGTAAACAGAACCTGGATTCATCCTAAAAAATGAGGTTTTGCCATTCGTGCACCCAGGTCCGTCGTTGAGTACACCATCGCAGGCGACCCTGTCTGTGATGCAGTGTCAAGGGTAACCGTAGCCATGGTCTCCGAGCTGATAGTCCATGCTGCTGCAAACGTCGTCGAACTGTTCGTGTAAATGGTTGTTGTCTTGCAAACGTCCACATCTGTTGACACAGGGATCGAGACGTGTCTGCACGATCCGTTACAGCCGTGCGGATAAGATGCCTGTCATCTCGACTGCTAGTCATACGAGGCCTTTAGGATCCAGCACGGCGTTCCGTATTAGCCTCCTGAACCCACCGATTCCATATTCTGCTAACAGTCATTGGATCGCGACCAACGCGAGCAGCGATGTCGCGATACAATGAACCGCAATCGCGATAGGTTATAATCTGACCTTTATCAAAGTCGGAAACGTGATGGTACGCATTTCTCCTCCTTACACGGGGCATCACAACAACTTTTCACCAGGCAACGCCGGTCAACTGCTGTTTGTGTATGAGAAATCGGTTGGAAACTTTCCTCATGTCATCACGTTGTAGGTGTCGCCACCGGCGCCAACTTTGTGTGAGTACTCTGAAAAGCTAATCATTTGTATATCACAGCATCTTCTTCCTGTCGCTTAAATTACGCGTCTGTAGAACGTCATCTTCGTGGTGTAGCATTTTTAATGGCCAGTACTGTATTTAAGTCACCAACGAATGTTTGTACACCCCTCACTTACCAGAGTGACACAGACAACAGATAGTCGATTCTGTATCTTCTACTAATCACCTTCTATAGTTGCCTTCCAAACCGCTACCAGAGTAGCGCAGGCAATAGCGTACCCTACAGCCACCACCCCACAACAACCTCTTCAAATTGTCCATTGACATCTCAGGTATGTAACGTCGGTAGCCACCAGACAACTGAAAATGACAGTATGTAAGTGAAGTCATTCACCAGTATGCAGCAGTGAACCGTCCTGAATAGGGCAGCAAGTCGGTCGAAACGTAGTCAATTTAACTGTTTTAGTAGATACAATGACCCGGCCCAGTACCCAAAATTATTTTATCCAAAACTCTTCGTAATAAATTCTGCCGTCAGACCTCTCCAACAACAGAACTGCAACGTAAGCACAGACAATATATATAAACTCTAAACAGACATCCATAAACTTCTCTGACGGTGAGAGTTTTCATCTTATTTCGTGTAATAAAAACAACCGCATTCACTCTTCTCCCAAAAGAAACACCTCAACCAGTTTCTGTCGTAAAATTAGAACAAATCTACAACCGCCATTAGTGGCTTGAAAAGAAATCACTTCAAATCCTCTAATATTGCACTATACTGCAATGAGAACTTTATTAACTATATTCCACACAATTACTTATTACATATCGTTTACACACACCATGCATATCGAGTAAAAGTGTGACAAAGACTTAAGTCAGTCATTTATCTCTTGACAAAATCGAAATTCCCCTTAAAATTAATAAACTTTTTCATACATAACAGCTTCAGTAAGTTCTATGGACAACGCAGGCGTGCCTCAAAGTCGCAATAGCCTTCGATTCGCCAACATCGGTGGTCAGATACAAGTGGTCCTCCTCGCTCTACTCTACGTGTTGACTCCATTATCCAGCGACATGAAACATAAATAAATCCCAATTATCCAAAACTATCCGCAACAATCAAATACAGAAACAAATATTAAGTTTATGCACCTTCTCCTATTAAAATCATCCAACAAACCTAAACATACATTAAGTTGGTTGGAACACCAAGCTGGTGTCCTAAAATTACGGGACACTACAGAATGTATTTGTTATGCAGCTTAGAAATGATATGCTGAAGGCGTCTGGCATGTGCATTTGAGTCGTTTCATCCAAATACGACAATCTTTTGAATGCACATATGCAGATTTCGACAAGCCACATCTTACTGGCTAGCATGTTTGGTTGTAGTAACATGTCTTGTTTTGGTGGAATAAGTCTTAACTTTCTGCACTAATAAAAGCACGCATTCGGAGTAATGATAGTCACAATGCTGGAGGAATAACAGCAGTCGCGCCAAAATTGACCATCATTGCCCCACCCAATTGTATCCTTGGGGCAATGGATTTCACCCTGCAAACTGACCATCATTGCCCCACCCATCAGTATTTGGAGACAATGGTAGTCCTGCTGATTGAGAGGCAATGGCAGGCACCCTATCAACTGACCATCGTTGCCCCTTCCAACTGTATGTGAGGGGGGATTGGGGTAATGGTAGCCACTGTGTCAACTGACCATCATTGTTCCCAATAACATATTTTTATATATTTTTTCAGAAGCTTAAAAAATATACAGAATGGTAGACAAAATTAAATGGACTGCAGAAGAGCTGAACAAAAGCAGTATAAGCTATTGCTGAAGGTTTTCGGTTAGAAAGGCTGCTTAAAATTGTAAGATAGCTTTTAGCATACTGCAAACCAGAAAAAATGAGTGTAACTGAATTAGATCTGAGCTTAGGAGGGTGACTTTCCTGCAATACAAGAAGAAACTCTAGGTGACCATGTTACAACAACCGAAGCTGTAGTAATCATCTTGAAGTTGGAGCTCTTTTATCTATGTTCGCTTTAACAATACATATATTTTTGGATGGGGTCCGCATTTAGCGAAACACAATTTTGTTTTATATCCTAAACATGTTTCACTGCAGTTGCAGCATCATCGGTGGGCTTTCATTTTATGGCATCTTACCACAGGGTGTGGTTTTCCTGAGGTATTATGTTTTTATAGTATCTGTTTTCTTTCACAGTTTGTCACGTCTTTTTTTTCTCATCTTATTCACTGTGAATTTCTGTTTATTGAGCTGTCACTGTTTCACTGTTTACCAGCTTAATATCTGTTATAAACAAACAAGATAATTTAAATAATGGGCAATAACATGTTAATTTTGATAACTATATTTGAATTTAATATATTAATGAAACAGAACCCATCACAAAAACTGGCCGGCCGTGGTGGCCGAGCGGTTCTAGGCGCTTCAGTCCAGAACCGCTCGACTGCTACGGTCGGAGGTTCGAATCCTGCCTCGAGCATGGATGTGTGTGATGTCCTGAGGTTAGCTATGTTCAAGTAGTTCTACGTTCTAGCGGACTGATGACCTCAGATGTTAAGTCCCATAGTGCTCAGAGCCATTTGAACCATTTTGAACAAAAACTGATAACGCCCAGTAGAGTGGTGTGCTGACCACATGCTCCTCCATATCCGCACCCAGTGACACTTGTCGGCTGAGGATGGTAAGGCAGTCACTCGGATCCGTCAGACGTTCCGAAGACTATTCAGATGGAAAGAGAGAGAGAGCGAGAGAGAAAGGGAGAGAATAGAATAGAACAGGAAAGACTGAAATCGTAATCTGATGGCTTCATTAAAACATCCAACACCAATGATCATAATTGTCAGACAAAAATATTCCACTTGAACAAATCTATCAGAATAACTAGACGTAATTAGAAGTGAATGTTTATTAGCACAGAAAATCTAGAGCTACATAATATGACACTAATCTCTAGAATGTAATATATAATCAAACCCTCATACTAATCATTTATTGAAACTAGCTTTAGTCATATATCGGATCTGAGTTTCAATAAAATATTGATAAAAATGGTAATAGCTCTTGAACTACTGTTTGCAAGATTATAAAACTTCAGCTCTGGAGGTATTTATAAATCCTGAACGCAAATCCATAATGAATATGATAGCTCATCATAGAATGGTATTACAGTATTCGGAGTGTACTCTATTTGCTGCCGGCCGGTGTGGCCGAGCGGTTCTAGGCGCTACAGTCTGGAACCGCGCGACCGCTACGGTCGCAGGTTCGAATCCTGCCTCGAACATGGATGTGTGTTAAGTCCTTAGGTTAGTTAGGTTTAAGTAGTTCTAAATTTTAGGGGACTGATGACCTCAGAAGTTAAGTCCCATAGTGCTCAGAGCCATTTGAACCTCTATTTGCTAGATTCTCTGTAGGCTGCAGTCTGCTGCTGGTGCTGCTTTTCTTATCATGTCTCCTCAATGCGCCACCAGCACCTGGCATGAGACAAACATCCCAGCTGCTGCTGCTGAATTAACAAAGGCTTCACAGACATGTATGCTGTCTAACACTGAGGTAGAAAGGCCTTCACACACGCTTTCCCTCAGTCACCCAGCCTCCAGCTGCATTCAGACTTCAAGATGTGTGCATAACATATTTCTCAGAACATATACTTTCAGTTAGCTAAGAAGTTCAGATGGGATTACATCAACATGAAATAGCTTTTTATCACGTGTGTACTTCAGTTTCTGTGGGGTGGATTTGTTGTTGTGGTAGGATGACGTATGCTTTAAAAACTTCGTGGGAGATTAAAACTGTGTGTCGGACCGAGACTCGAACTTGGGAACTTTGCCTTTCGCGGACAAGTGCTGTACCAACTGAGCTCCCCAAGCACGACACACGGCGAATCCTAACAGCTTTAATTCCGCCAGTACCTCGTCTCCTACCCTCCAAACTTCACAGAAACTCTACTCCCGCAGGAGAGCTTCTCACAACTGACATCTGCAGGGCGTGCGTGTTCCTTTGCATGTTAATCTTTTTTTTAAGTCAATGAGCATGTGGATAATCGACATAATAAAACTGCGGTTCAGAGTTTAAAAAAGAGTAGCCAGTCCTACTCTTGGGGATTTATGCCGTCTTATTAACAATACCCATTGCCGGCCGGAGTGGCCATGCGGTTCTAGGCGCTACAGTCTGGAACCGAGCGACCGCTGCGGTCGCAGGTTCGAATCTTGCTTCGGGCATGGATGTGTGTGATGTCCTTAGGTTAGTTGGTTTAATTAGTTCTAAGTTCTAGGCGACTGATGACCTGAGAAATTAAGTCGCATAGTGCTCAGAGCGATTTGAACCAACAATACCCATTCAGGGAGAGTGTTTGTTGTCAGTTAAAGATTTCATTGGAAAGAAAGGACCGTGCTTCAGCTATGCGCTTTTCTCTGTAACACCACATTTCCCATTCATGTTTACATCCCCGTGTGGTCTGTTGCCTGCCTAGTAGCAGAAACACGTGTTACTTGCTTAATGTATAGAAATCTGATCACATCACTACTAAACTCCGTTAGGGACAGCATACATGGAAGGTTTAATGAGAAATAGGCAATTAGAATGCCATTGTAGGTGGCTTTCATAGAACACGGCAGCTAGCGTGCGCTCATACACAATGTTATCAAAAGAATTCGGACACCTGGCTAAAATGACTTGCATGTTCGTGGTGCCCTCCATCGATAATGCTGGAATTCAATATGGTGTTGGCCCTCCCTTAGCCTTGATGACAGCTTCCACTCTCGCAGAAATTCGTTCAATCAAGTGCTGGAATGTTTTTGGGAAATGGAAGCCTATTCTTCACGGAGTGCTAACTGAGGAGAGGTATCGATGTCGGTCGGTGAGGCCTGGCACAAAGTCGGCGTTCCAAAACATCCCAAAGGTGTTCTATAGGATTCAGGTCAGGACTCTGTGCTGGGCAGTCCATTACAGGGATGTTATTTTCGTGCAACCATTCGACCACAGGCCGTGCATTATGAACAGGTGCCCGATCGTGTTTAAAGATGCAGTCGCCATCCCCAAATTTCTTTTCAACAGTGGGAAGCAAGAAGGTGCTAATGTAGGCCTGTGCTGTGATAGTGCCACGCAAAACAGCAAGGGTGCAAGCCCCCTCCATGGAAAACACAACCATACCATAACACCACCGCCTCCGAATTTTACTGTTGACACTACACACGCTGGCAGATGACGTTCACCGGGCATCGGACCGCCAAATTGTGTACTGTGATTCTTCACTCCACACAACGTTTTTCCACTGTTCAATCGTCCAATGTTTACGCTGCTTACACCAAGCGAGGCGTCGTTTGGCATTTACCGGCGTGGCGTGTGGTTTATGAGCAGCCGCTCGACCATGAAATCCAAGTTTTCTCACCTTCCGCCTAACTGTCGTAGTACTTGCAGTGGATCCTGATGCAGTGTGGAATTCCTGTGTCATGGTCTGGATAGATGTCTGCCTATTACACATTACGACCCTCTTCAACTGTCGGCTGTCTCTGTCAGTCAACAGACGAGGTCGGCCTGTACGCTTTTGTGCTGTACGTGTCCCTTCACGTTTCCACTTCACTATCACATCGGAAACAGTGGACCTAGGGATGTTTAGGAGTGTGGAAATCTCGCGTACAGACGTATGACACAAGTGACACCCAAACACCTGACCACATTCGAAGTCCGTGAGTTTCGCAGAGCGCCCCATTCTGCTCTCCCACGATGTCTAATGACTACTGAGGTCGTTGACATGGAGTACCTGGCAGTATGTGGCAGCACAATGCACCTAATATGAGAAACGTATTTTTTTTTTTGGGGGGGGGGGGCCGGATACTTTTGTCACATAGTGTAGCTCGTGTGTACCAGTCCTTGAACCCAGAAGGACTTCGCGTCACCAATCTCGAGGTTTTTGTTAACGTTGCGATTTTTTATACTGTCATCATTATTAGTTCATTTCGTAACGTTTCCAACGCACTAGAGAACGCCAGCGGAAAATCTAAAGACTAATACGGAAGTACGTTTGTTCTCTAGGGTCTGCGAAACTTGCCACAGTCTGCTCGCGTATCTGTTGCTCCTGCAGTAGAGCCGACCTTAAAATTGTTGCAGTTTGTTCTAATTTGTCGCTTCTTGATAACAGAATCCCAGTATGATGGTGTTTGAGCCAAGACTCTCGCTTTTTATATGGTATTTTATGCCCATTTTCTAGGCAATGTTCAGCCACGGCCGACTTCACAAGTTCTCTTCAATATGTCGTAAATGCGCAGCAACGATCGGCAACAATGCGAATGGTTTGACTTACGTAAAAGCTTCCACATTCACAAGGGACACCACACACGCTAGAAACTCTAATACCTATGTTGCTTTTAACGAGGTGTAGTGTAGTATGTCTCTTATCTTGGTTTTATTCTAAGCCCTCCGAAGTGGCCGAGCGGTTCTAGGCGCTTCAGTCTGGAACCGCGCGACCGCTGCGGTCGCAGGTCGAATCCTGCCTCGGGCATGGATGTGTGTGATGTCCTTAGGTTAGTTAGGTTTAAGTAGTTCTAAGTTCTAGGGGACGTATGACCTCATATGTTAAGTCCCATAGTGTCCAAAGCCATTTGAACAATTTTTATTCTAAATGACAAGGCTTGTACACTGAGAAGATTTCACTGAAGCATGCCGCTGCGAAAGACTCTGAGGTCATATTTTCATGTTGTGTAAGAGCCGTATACTGTTCTTGTCTTAAAGACAGTGTCCTTGGAAATATCTTATAAAACATTCACTGACACTCGCAGCGTACACTTCCTAACAAAAAATTGAAGCACCCATAAGGAGAGGAGGAAACGAAACTTCACGGATTGTGTTGGTCTAACCTTCATCCCACCGGCTAATGATGGCGAGGACTAGCCATACGTACATACAAGTGATTTATTTAGCGCAATGGGTTTTACAATGCAATGTGATGGGCGCCCTGACACTTATATGTACCCCCAGTAAGAGACCGTTAATCTTATTCATATTAATGTAGCAAATTGTCTATGGTTTGCCTATCTGTTTCCTAGAATTATCCTGCCGATAACTGGTTATGCAGAATACAAAGACAAGTTGCCTGCCCGTTCAAACTGGCTCATAAGATATGCTATATCAAATAAATCAAACACAAGTAAATTATGATTAGGTTAAACTACTACCTACGATAAAACTCCGTTACCTTCATCACTTTTATTTAAAATTGAACCCATAGATAATAAAATCATTGACAATACTAATATTCTCATAAATAATATGGAGTACAGATTTTCCCTGTATTGGTATTGGCCCTTCACTGCTTAGCTCTGCCCTTTTTAACGCACGCGATCTGCTAATACACACGGAATGACTGATATCACCGTTCTACGAAATATGAGAAGAAATTACTACACCAATTAGCAATGTGAAATTTCAGTGCACAAAAAATAGTACTTATGAACTCAGCAACTTATCATTACGTTCGTACACTGCCAGAGCGTATGCTACACTGAAGCGCCAAACTGGTATAGGCATGCGTATTCAAATACGGAGATATGTAAAACAGGTAGAATACCGCGGCGCGGTCGGCCACGCCTATATAAGACAAGTGTCTGGCGCAATTGTTAGATTGGTTACTGCAGCTACAATGGCAGGTTATCAAGATTTAAGTGTGTTTAAACGTGGTGTTATAGTCGGCGCACGACCTATGGGATACAGCATCTCCGAGGTAGCGATGAACTGGGGATTTTCCCGTACGACCATTTCACGAGTGTACCGTGAATATCAGAAATCCGGTAAAACATCAAATCTCCGACATCGCTGCGGCCGGAAAAAGATCCGGCAAGAACGGGACCAACGACCACGGAAAGGAATCGTTCTACGTGGCGGATGTGCAACCCTTCCGCGACACAAATTCCTGCAGATTTCAATGCTGGGCCATCATCAAGTGTTAGTGTGCCAGTCATTCAACGAAACATTATCGATATGGGCTTTCGGAGCCGAAAGCCCACACTCGTCTACCCTTGACGACTGCACGACACAGAGTGGCTCCAGGAACACTCTTCTGAGTTTGAACACTCCCGCTGGCCACCAAACTCCCCAGACATGAACATTATTGAGCATATCTGGGATGCCTTGCAACGTGCTGTTCAGAAGAGATCTCCACCCTCTCGTGCTCTTACGGATTTATGGACGGCCCCCCTGGATTAATAGTGTCAATTCCCTCCAGCACTACTTCAGACATTAGTCGAGTCCATGTCACGTCGTGTTGCGGCACTTCTGCGTGCTTGCGGGTGCCATACAAAATGTTAGGCAGGTGTACCAGTTTCTTTGGCTCTTCAGAGTGTTTCACCTGTGATAAACTAAAACTGAAAAATAACTGTGTAAGTCCCTGATGAATATGACGCATTAAAGGCTGTGGAGTAGCTGTTGTGTCGATATTTGTGGGACGGACTGCTTTCGTGGCAGTGCAGCGACAATACATATTCCTTGGACCTGTGTTGGGAATGAATCTATCGTTTAATATACTTTTACTGAACATTTGGATTATAGACAATGCTATTTCAGCAGTGTTAAAGAACAATGTATATAGTGTTCATTTTAACTGAAGACACTGTAATATCTCGAAAATCACAAAAAAATTGGTTCAAATGGCTCTGAGCACTATGGGACTTAACTTCTCAGGTCATCAGTCCCCTAGGACTTAGAACTACTTAAACCTAACTAACCTAGGGACATCACACACATCCATGCCCGAGGCAGGATTCGAGCCTGCGACAGCAGCGGTCGCGCGGTTCCAGACTGTAGCGCCTAGAACCGCTCGGCCACACTGGCCGGTGCGAAAATTACACTTAGCATCGAAATAAGTTATAATTCCAGTTTGTTTGTCTCCGAGGGGAACATCCAAGGATACCACACTCGACCCACCACCCTATCCTGTGCATGGGTGGCGGGGGAAAACTTTGAAATCATCAGTGGAAACCCCCATCTTTTATTGTAGATTACGATTTACGGAAAATCTACATACGTTTTCTCTGGACCATTTTCTTCAATTAGCCACAGATGGCATTGTAATACTCAGAGCCATTTGAACGATTTGAACGGCCTGACGGTACTTGCAGGTATATCTTATCTTTTAAATATCCGCACAGAAAGAAATCCGGTGACGTCAAATCCGGAGACATAGCGGGTCAGGGCCACCTCTGCCGACCCACCGACCATGGTAAACACACTCTAATATCTTCCATAATTCAACTGCTAATGCGTTGGGCAAACGTCATGCTGAAACCACACACGTTGTCGAGCGTCCAAGACAACATCCTGCAGTAGTACCAATAGTTTGTGTGTCAAAAAACGATGGATATTAGCGTCCATTCAACGTGTCGTCGATATACACGGACCAATGAGTTTGTTCCCCATGATGCCACACAATACGTTAACCGACAAAGGACATTGACGGTCAGCTAAACAGTGGGTATTGTCTACACTCCAGTAATGCATGCTATGCCGGTTAGCGCTACCATGGTTTGTGAACGTAGACTCACCGGAAAACAGTACCTCGGGAAAGAATGTGGGGATCGTTTGCATTTGTTGACGTGCCCATTCAGAAAACACTGCCCGGTTATGGAAATCGGCGCCATGACGTTCTTGATGCGGCGACACATGATATGGATGACACTTGTAATGATACAGTATTGCGACAAATCTACCTGCAGACCGAGCGAGGTGGCGCAGTGGCTAGCACACTGGACTCGCATTCGGGAGGACGGCGCTTCAATCCCGCGTCCGGCCATCCTGATTTAGGTTTTCCGTGATTTCCCTAAATCGCTCCAGGCAAATGCCGGGGTGGTTCCTTTGAAAGGGCACGGCCGACTTCCTTCCCAATCCTTTCCTAATCCGATGAGACCGAAGACCTCGCTGTCTGGTCTCCTTCCCCAAACAACCAACCAACCAACTACCTGCAGACGTAACAGAATCGCGGTGTAATTACCGGACTCTTATCCGTGGGTTGCGGTGCACTGCCGCTAGTAGCACCCCGTCTTCAGGCCACAAGTGGCCCATCGGGCCATCCGACCGCCGTTTCATCCTCAGTGAGGATGTGGATAGGAGGGTCGTGTGGTCAGCACACCGCTCTCCTGGTCGTTATGGTGGTTTTCTTTGACCGGAGCCGCTACTATTCGGTCGAGTAGCTCCTCAATTGGCATCACGAGGCTGAGTGCACCCCAAAATATGGCAACAGCGCATGACGGCCTGGATGGTCACCCATCCAAGTGCCGGCGACGCCCGACAGCGCTTAACTTCAGTAATCTCACGAGAACCGGTGTATCCACTGCGGCAAGGCTGTTTCATAAGCTTCTCCTGTAACACGTTTGCTTCGCTTCCTTTTGCCGATCTGTACGCTGCCATCAGACGTAAAGGAGTTCACAACCTTGTAAAAGAACGAACGAGAGGGATCTTTCTCTGGAAGATGCACGGCATACAAGGCAACAGTAGCCTCAACATCTCTCCCACATTCTCCGCCAATCAGGATTATTTCAATTATTTCTTCTGTAGGTACGTGGGCAGGCAATAAACCCTGTTCCAATATTGCAATTTTAAAACTGCTGTCTGTTCTATGTCTGCACAATACGTGAGCTCCGGTCACAGTGTACTGCCTCTTATGATGTATCGTAGTTCGCTTGACGGCCACGGTGGTGCGTCGAGTAGCCCCTTGTTCGGTTTTCCAGAGGAATACAACGTTGCAAATGAGGTTTCTAATTATAAGTTATAAAATATTGGCATGTCCTACCCTCTCAGATTGGAGGTGGGGTCCCACGTGCCATTGGATATTCAAGGGCCATTCAGTACCATGTCGTGAATTACGATCATGTACCTACTTTTATTCCTGTGATTATAGTGCCATTTGTGGCGAAAAAAAGTAATGCTTCAGGCAAAAAGTATGTTGATTTTCTTTAAATAACGTAAGTATCCGGCGAACGGTCCGTACACTTGGATGATGACGTCCAGGATACCGAGCAGCATACATAGCACACGCCCGTTGGGCATTTTGATCAGAATGGCCATATATCAACACGATATCGACCTTTCCCGCAATTGGTAAAGGGTCCATTTTTTTTCTTTATTGTTATTTTAAAACCTGTACAAAAGGCAGGCTGTCAGCAGCATGCTACGCTGCTCTTCAGCCATAGAATAAACAATGAGAAAAAACAGAAAGAATACACATAAGTTACATAACGGCAGCTAATAAAACAGTAGACACATAAATACAAACACGGAGCTGTTCACACTCGACGATAAACCACACTACAAACTGTTGACACGACGCACAAACACTGAAGATGTCGATGGCACAGCTGAACAATGGAGTGTGACGGTGAACACTGAACACTAAACACGACGGCACACACGAGACACTGATGGTGATGATCCCCGCCGCGCGAATGTCCACGTAGCGTGTGCGAGTCTGGGGACCTACCAAGAGGGGAAGAAGGGTGAGGGGGGGAGAGGGGAGAACAAAGATGCCAATGGCTGAGGAGATGGGAGGAGGAGTAGAGGGACAGGGGAGGGGAAGCCCTGGGGAGGAGTGGGGAGGCATGGAGGAGGGAGGGAAGGGGGAGAGAAGGGAGGGAGGGTGTCCAAAGGAACAAACACAGGAAGGGGGAGGGAGGATCAAAGTTGGTAGGAGGGGTAGATGGAGGGGAGGAGGGCATCATCAGGGAGGGGGAGCTGGTGGAAACCACCTTGGGAGAGGGTAAGGAGGGTGGAGAGATGGAGAGCAGGTGGGACATGGGAACACAGGCGCGGCAGAGGGCAAGGGTGGGAGAGGATGGGGGAGACAAGCGGGTGAGGAGGATCGAGTTTACAGGAGGTGTAGAGGATCCATATCCTTTCAAGGAAAAGGAGGAGGTGGGGGAACGGAATGAGGTCATACAGGATTCGCGTAGGGGAGGGGAGACAGATGCGA
This sequence comes from Schistocerca nitens, assembly GCF_023898315.1. Taxonomy (NCBI): domain Eukaryota; kingdom Metazoa; phylum Arthropoda; class Insecta; order Orthoptera; family Acrididae; genus Schistocerca; species Schistocerca nitens. Next base: position 777,989,637 of record NC_064616.1, read on the forward strand.
TAGGCGAGGCGGAGAGCATGGCGTTCAAGGATCTGAAGGGATTTGTAAAAGGTAGGGGGGGCGGAGATCCAGGCAGGATGGGCGTAATAGAGGATAGGGTGGATGAGGGATTTATAGGTGTGGAGGATGGTGGAGGGGTCCAGACCCCACGTACGGCTGGAAAGGAGCTTGAGGAGATGGAGTCGGGAGCGTGCCTTGGCTTGGATTGTCCGGAGATGGGGGGTCCAGGAGAGGCGACGGTCGAGGGTGACGCCAAGGTACTTAAGGGTGGGGGTGAGGGCGATAGGATGGCCATAGATGGTGAGATAGAAATCAAGGAGCCGGAAGGAAGGGGTGGTTTTGCCTACAATGATCACCTGGGTTATGGAGGGATTGACCTTGAGCAACCACTGGTTGCACCAAGCGGTGAACCGCTCAAGCTGGGATTGGAGAAGGTGTTGGGAACGCTGCAGGGTGGGGGCGAGGGCAAGGAAGGCGGTGTCATCGGCAAACCGGAGAAGGTGGACGGGGGGTGACGGCGGCGGCATGTCCGCCGTATACAAAAGTTACAGAAGGGGGGAGAGGACGGAGCCTTGGGGCGCACCGGCGGAGGGAAAAAAGGTGTAGGAATCCGGGTTATGGATGGTGACGTAGGAAAGACGGTGGGAGAGAAAGGAGCCGATCAGACGGACGTAGTTAATGGGAAGGGCGAAGGTTTGGAGCTTGAAGAGGAGACCAGAATGCCATACGCAGTCATAGGCACGTTCAAGGTCCAGGGAGAGGAAGATCGCGGAGCAATGGGAATTAAGCTGTTTGGAAAGGAGATGAGTGAGGTGGAAGAGAAGGTCATCGGAAGAGCAGGACGGCCGAAAGCCACACTGGGTAATGGGAAGGAGGCAGTGCTGGCGGAGATGCTGGTGGATGCATCGGGTGAGGATGGATTCCAGGACCTTGCTGAAGACCAAGGTAAGGCTGATGGGACGGTAGGAGGAGACGGCGGACGGCGGTTTACCGGGTTTAAGGAACATCAGGATACGGGAGGTTTTCCACAGGTCGGGGTAGTAGCCGGTGGACAGAACTACATTGTAGAGCCTGGCCAGGGTGGAGAGGAACGAGACAGGAGCTTCATGAAGGTGGCAGTAGATGACACGATCGTGACCAGGAGCGGTGTTGCGTTTTGTGCGGAGTGAAGCAATGAGATCCTGTGTAGTGATAGGAGCATTGAGTTCCGTGTGTGCAATGTTGTCCAAGTACTGGAAACCAGGTGCGAGGGGAGGGACAGAGGTGTCAGTTCGATCGCGGACATCCGGGAAGAGGGAGTAATCGAACTGGGGATCATCGGGGATGGAAAAGACATCGGAGAGGTAGGAGGCAAAGTGATTGGCCTTACTAATGGTGTCAGGGAAGGGGTGATCATCATGGAGAAGAGGATAGTAGGTGGAGGGTTTAGTTCCGGTAAGGTGACGGAAGGCTGACCAGAACTTGGACGAGTTTATAGGTAGGGTAGCATTTAAACAGGTGCATGCCTGTCCCCAGTCCCGGCGTTTCTTAGCCGCGAGCAAGTTTCGGATGTGTTGCTGGAGTTGCCGGTGGCGTCGTAGTGTGTCCAGGTTACGTGTGTGGAGGAAGGCACTGTAGAGATGGCGGAATTCACGGAGGAGGAGGACGGCCTGTGAGAGTAAGGTAAGATGGTGGGGGTGGATGGTGACAGTTGGGACGTGGGCCTCCACGGCCTCAGACAAGGTCTGCTGGAGAAAGGAGGCGGCATGGGTAACATCGTCAGGGTGGAGGTAGGTGAAGGGGTGGCCTTCGACCTGGGTGGAGAGGGTATCCCGGTAGACATTCCAGTCGGCACAGGAATAATCATGGACGGACTTCAGGGGAGGGTCATTACAAAGGTCGAGGCGGGGGCGACGACTGTCTGAAACGGTGAAGAGGACAGGGAGATGGTCGCTACCAATGGGGTCCAGGACATCCACCACTATGCGGCCAAGGAGGTTGGGGGAGGAGAGGATGACATCGGGAGTGGAGTTGAATTAAGGGCGGGTGTGCTGGGGAATGGGGACGAGGTCGCCTTGGAGGGTGAAGAGGAACCGATGCCACCACCATAACTGGGTGGCGGAACGACTATGGATGTTGAGGTCGGTGGCAATCACGTAGGAGGAGATGGTACGATCAGTGTGGGAGAGGAAGTCGAAAGGAATAGGGGCGTTCGGGCGGACATAGATGGTGGCGTAGGTGACGGTAAGGCCGGGGAAGAAGAGACTAAGGATCAGGTGTTTGGTGGGGTTGGGAAGGAGAGGTTGGAGCGGAACTGGGATCTGGCAGTGGTGACCAATGGCAGCTCCACCACGCGCAATCGGGAGGGGATTATTGGAGTGGTGGAGAAGGTAGGGCAAAGTGTGGATGGTGTGGTGGGGTTGGAGGAAGGTTTCATTGAGGAGGAAGGCATCCACGCGGTCGGTTGCAAGGGTGTGCATGAAGAGGTTCTTGTTGGCGGGAAGGGAATGGATGTTGTTTAACAGGATATGGTGCTGTCGCGCCATGACAGGGATTTAGACGAGTGTGTCGCGACGGGAGAAGGTGAAATGGGCCTGGTTGTGGGAGTAGGTGGCATACATTTTTAGGTGGAAGACGGAACGGGCGGCGAGGGAGACCTGTTGGAGGGTGTGAGGGCGCTGGAAAGGGTGGACGTTTTGCAGGAACCTGATGATGTCCTCAGCGGCGAGGGGGGGGGACGAAGGGTATTGCCAGGAGGGGTGGAGGCGTCCAGAGGGCGGACAGGGACGATGAATTCAGGAGTGGTCGGAGGGGGTCGGGCTTTACATTTTTGGGAGTAGGTGGGATGGGGGAGATTGCAGGTATTACAGGAGGGAGGGGACTGAAGGTTAGGGCACTGCCGGAGGAAGTGCGCTTGCCTACAACGCGGGCAGGTGGGGGCCTTGCGGCACTCAGCTGTTGAGTGCGTGTTGTAGTGCAGACACCTCTGGCAGCGAAGGGATTGAGGAGGGGAACGGGAGGGGCGACCTTATATCGCTGGTTGAAGAGGAGGGCACCCTCCTTCAGGAAACAGTCAATGGAGGGGGCGTCCTCAGAGAAAACCCGCATAAGGCGTGTGGGGCCGGCCGAGTTAAAAATGTGGCGACTGCCCGCACCTCCAGCGAGGGATGCACCTCGAGCTCCGCCAACACCTCCTCCTCCGTGATCGTCGGACTGAGCCGAGTGATCACGGCGGTGAGGGTCGGCGGGTGACGCGGGGGTTGGGGTTGGCGGGTAGGAGACAGGGAAGGAGCAGGGGTGAGGGAGGTGTTGGGGCCAAACCGGGTGATGGGGATGTGGGAGAGGATGTCAGTATGGAGGGTGGGGCTGGGGGAGGAGATGAGAACTGAATCCCGTCTGGGAGTGAGATGGGGGCACCAGGGAAGTGTTGGCGGAGGAGGAGGAGAGGTTCTGGGCCTCGAGAAGGGAAGGATCGGGATGGGAGAGGTGGTATTTGTATAAAGAGGAGGGGGGAGGAGGAGGAGGAGGCGGAGGGAGCAGGGGTGACATCCATGGCATCCTGGGGGGGGGGGAGGAGGATGGGGCGGGGTCTTCTTGGGAGCAGAGGAGGTAGGGGTGCCACTAGGGCGTTTAAGGGCAGCGGAAGGGTGGGTGGTGATATGAGGGACGGGAGCTATAGGGAGGTGGCGGTAAGTGGCAGGTCCCGGCGTGGACGCAGTAGTCGGCGCCGGAGATGGTGATGGTGAAGGCGACGGCGACGGCAATGGCGGTGGCGGTGGCGGTGATGGCGAAGGCGATGGGGAGAGCTGGGCATCGGTAGTGGACCGTCGGGCCACCACCCTATCTGGAGCTGCAGTGACATGCTGGGGTAGTGGGGGGAAGGGATTAGAGGTAGAGGAGCGGGAGGAAGAAGCTGGGGAGGGGGCGACAAAGAGCGAGGGAGAAGGGAGAGTTGGAAGAGGAGGGATGGAAAGAGGGGGGGGCGACTGGGCACACCATGTAACGGTGGTGGTGGCGGCGGCGGAGGGCGAAGTATATACTGTGGCAGTGGTGGTAGTAGTGGCAGTGGTGGTGGGGGCTGACATGACGACAGGGGAGAACTAAAACAGTACAGGACGAAAAAGAGAGGAAAAACCCGGGGACGGATGAAGACGGACGAAGACGATGACCAGAGTCCCACGCTGCTGGCGCTGGCGACGGCTGGCAGGAACGCCGCAGCTGCTGCTGCCACGGGCGGGCCGGGGCTGCTGCTGCCGCTGCTGCTGGATGGACCGCTGCTGCTGATGCTGCTGCTGGCTGGACCGCTGCTGGCTGCTGGCCGGGACCACTGTTGGCTGGTTGGCTGGACCGCTGCTGCCGCTGCTGCCGCTGCTGCTGCTCGGCTGGACCGCTGCTGCTCGGCTGGCTGGCTGGACGGCTGGCACCTGCAACCCTAACGCTTCGATTAGCACAATGGCACAATCGAAGGACGATACTCGTAGCGAGGTACCGCCGGAAATGGTCGGTCCATTTTAACACAGATCATGTATCAAGAAGCAAATACCGTCCGCACTGGCGGAATGTTACGTGATACCACGTACTTATACGTTTGTGACTATTACAGCGCCATCTATCGCAAGGCGGAAAAAGGGGTCCAACTAAAACATTCATATTTTCTTATGTACTACACGAATATGTAATAAAAAATGTGGGTTCCTGTTTTTAAAAAAAAACGCAGTTGATATCCGTTTGATCTATGGCAGCGCCATCTAGCGGGCCAACCGTAGCGCCATCTGGTTTTCCCCTTCAAGCTAGACGAGTATCATTCTTTGTAGTTTTTTCATTTGATGGTTATTTCGTGAGATATTTGGCTCGGTCACTATCAATGACCCACCCTGTATAGGGTGAAGAAAAATTCAAGCACTCGAACATCGCAGCGCCATCTATCACATACCAGCAATACAAAAATGTCTGTCTCAAAATTTCGTCCTGCACGTATTTCGGGCAGTAAATGGATGTTAAAGCTTTGTAATCTGGCAACACTGTCCGTGTTCACCGTCGCACTCCCTCGTTTACCAGTGCCATCGTCATCTTCAGTGTTTGTGCGTCGTCTCATCTGTTAGCAGTGTGGATTCTCGACGAGTGTGAACGGCTCCGTGTGTGTCTCTCTGTGTCTCCTGTTTTATTGCCCACCTTTTGTAACTTCTCTGTTTTCTCCTGTTTCTACTGCTTGTATATTCTATGGCTGAAGAGCAGCATAGTGTGCTGCTGACAGCCTGCCTGTTGTACAGGCTTTAAAATAACAATAAAGTAAAAAAAAAACAAAAAAATGGCAACACTGTAATCACGTGTACGGTAAGTATCACTATCAGAACAATTTTCTCGTGCTGTGCAGGTGGTGCAGTAGATAGTGTTTGCGGTTAAAGTGCAAGAGATCGAGGGTTCGATTCTGAGTCGAGGCTTAGTTGTATTTATTTGCTAAAAGTAGTCTGCGTGGTACGGTATCTGGCGTCTTAATCGTCACACAGCGATTACAGTGGGTATCCTACAAAACATTTGCAGTTACACACTATGAACACAGAAATATAAGTACAATCGTGTTCAGTGGCCAGCTTTTAAAGAAATCTTTTGCATGTCGTGGACGCTAATCGTTTCGCACCACTGCATCTACTAGATTCCAAAGTATTTTTGTGCGTACCCTCCCCCAATGGTCACATCGATTAATACCAATTACTACTATTGCCACGTTCAGGTCCATTACATTTCGTTCTGGTCTTACGTCACCGCCGGCCGAAGTGGCCGTGCGGTTAAAGGCGCTGCAGTCTGGAGCCGCAAGACCGCTACGGTCGCAGGTTCGAATCCTGCCTCGGGCATGGTTGTTTGTGATGTCCTTAGGTTAGTTAGGTTTAACTAGTTCTAAGTTCTAGGGGACTAATAACCTCAGCAGTTGAGTCCCATAGTGCTCAGAGCCATTTTGTTCAGTGGCCAGCTTTTAAAGAAATCTTTTGCATGTCGTGGACGCTAATCGTTTCGCACCACTGCATCTACTAGATTCCAAAGTATTTTTGTGCGTACCCTCCCCCAATGGTCACATCGATTAATACCAATTACTATTATTGCCACGTTCAGGTCCATTACATTTCGTTCTGGTCTTACGTCACCGCCGGCCGAAGTGGCCGTGCGGTTAAAGGCGCTGCAGTCTGGAACCGCAAGACCGCTACGGTCGCAGGTTCGAATCCTGCCTCGGGCATGGATGTTTGTGATGTCCTTAGGTTAGTTAGGTTTAACTAGTTCTAAGTTCTAGGGGACTAATGACCTCAGCAGTTGAGTCCCATAGTGCTCAGAGCCATTTGAACCATCTTACGTCACCAGTAGGGCTAGCAAAGTATTTGCAAATAATTTCGATGGGACCATTTGGGGAGGGTACACACAAAAATATCTGGAATCTAGCAGATGCACTGATGCGAAACAATTCGCGTCCACGACGTGCAAAAGGTTTCTTTAAAAGCTGACCAATGAAAACGATTGTTCTTCCATTTCTGTGTTCACGTTACGTAACTGGAAATGTTTTGTAGAAGACCCACTGTAATCGCTGTGTGACGATTAAGAGGCCAGACAACGTAAAACAGACTACTTTCAGAAAATAAAAACAAATAAGCCTTGAGCCAAAATCGAACCCTCGATCTCCTGCACGCTAACCCAAAACGCTATCCACTGCACGAACTGCACGACGCTACTATTATGCTCTGATATAGGTAGTTACCATACACGTGATTACAGTGTTGACAGGTTGCACATCTTTGACGTCCATTTACTGTCCGAAATATACGCAGGATGAAATTTTGTGAGAGACATTTTTGTATTGCCAGTATGTGGGGAGTCACCCTGCAATGCGAAGTTGGAGCGCGGGAGTTTTTCTTCTCCCTGTATACAGGGTGGTCCATTGATCGTGACTGGGCCAAACATCTCACGAAATAAGCGTCAAACGAAAAAACTACAAAGAACGAAACTTACTCACTTGAAGGGGGAAACCAGATGGCGCTATGGATGGCCCGCTAGATGGCGCTGCCATAGGTCAAACGGATATCAACTACGTTTTTTTAAATATGAACCCCCATTTTTATTACATATTCGTGTAGTACGTAAAGAAATATGAATGTTTTAGTTGGACCACTTTTCTCGCTTTGTGATAGATGGCGCTGTAATATCACAAACATATGGTTCACAATTTTAGACGAACAGTTGGTAACAGGTAGGTTTTTTAAATTAAAATACGGAACGGAGGTACGTTCGAACATTTTATTTCGGTTGTTCCAATGTGACACATGTACCTTTGTGAACTTATCATTTCGGAGAACGCATGCAGTTACAGCGTGATTACCTGTAAATACCACATTAATGAAATAAATTGCCGGCCGCGGTGGTCTAGCGGTTCTGGCGCTGCAGTCCGGAACCGCGGGACTGCTACGGTCGCAGGTTCGAATCCTGCCTCGGGCATGGGTGTGTGTGATGTCCTTAGGTTAGTTAGGTTTAAGTAGTTCTAAGTTCTAGGGGACTTATGACCTAAGATGTTGAGTCCCATAGTGCTCAGAGCCATTTGAACCAAATAAATGCTCAAAATGATGTACGTCAACCTCAATGCATTTGGCAATACGTGTAACGACATTCCTCTCAACAGCGAGTAGTTCGCCTTCCGTAATGTTCGCACATGTATTGACAATGCTCTGGCGCATGTTGTCAGGCGTTGTCGGTGGATCACGATAGCATTTACCCTTCAACTTTCCCCACAGAAGGAAATCCGGGGACGTCAGATCCGGTGAACATGCGGCCATGGTATGGTACTTGGACGACCAATCCACCTGTGATGAAATATATGCTATTCAATACCGCTGCAACCGCACGCGAGATATGTGCCGGACATCCATCATGTTGGAAGTACATCGTTATTCTGTCATGCAGTGAAACATCTTGTAGTAACATCGGTAGAACATTATGTAGGAAATCAGATTACATTGCACCATTTAGATTGCCATCGATAAAACTGGCCAATTATCCTTCCTCCCATAATGCCGCACCATACATTAACCCGCCAAAGTCGCTGGTGTTCCACTTGTCGCAGCCACCGTGGATTTTCCGTTGACCAATAGTGCATATTATGCCGGTTTACGTTACAGCTGTTGATGAATCACGCATCGTCGCTAAATACACTCCTGGAAATTGAAATAAGAACACCGTGAATTCATTGTCCCAGGAAGGGGAAACTTTATTGACACATTCCTGGGGTCAGATACATCACATGATCACACTGACAGAACCACAGGCACATAGACACAGGCAACAGAGCATGCACAATGTCGGCACTAGTACAGTGTATATCCACCTTTCGCAGCAATGCAGGCTGCTATTCTCCCATGGAGACGATCGTAGAGATGCTGGATGTAGTCCTGTGGAACGGCTTGCCATGCCATTTCCACCTGGCGCCTCAGTTGGACCAGCGTTCGTGCTGGACGTGCAGACCGCGTGAGACGACGCTTCATCCAGTCCCAAACATGCTCAATGGGGGACAGATCCGGAGATCTTGCTGGCCAGGGTAGTTGACTTACACCTTCTAGAGCACGTTGGGTGGCACGGGATACATGCGGACGTGCATTGTCCTGTTGGAACAGCAAGTTCCCTTGCCGGTCTAGGAATGGTAGAACGATGGGTTCGATGACGGTTTGGATGTACCGTGCACTATTCAGTGTCCCCTCGACGATCACCAGTGGTGTACGGCCAGTGTAGGAGATCGCTCCCCACACCATGATGCCGGGTGTTGGCCCTGTGTGCCTCGGTCGTATGCAGTCCTGATTGTGGCGCTCACCTGCACGGCGCCAAACACGCATACGACCATCATTGGCACCAAGGCAGAAGCGACTCTCATCGCTGAAGACGACACGTCTCCATTCGTCCCTCCATTCACGCCTGTCGCGACACCACTGGAGGCGGGCTGCACGATGTTGGGGCGTGAGCGGAAGACGGCCTAACGGTGTGCGGGACCGTAGCCCAGCTTCATGGAGACGGTTGCGAATGGTCCTCGCCGATACCCCAGGAGCAACAGTGTCCCTAATTTGCTGGGAAGTGGCGGTGCGGTCCCCTACGGCACTGCGTAGGATCCTACGGTCTTGGCGTGCATCCGTGCGTCGCTGCGGTCCGGTCCCAGGTCGACGGGCACGTGCACCTTCCGCCGACCACTGGCGACAACATCGATGTACTGTGGAGACCTCACGCCCCACGTGTTGAGCAATTCGGCGGTACGTCCACCCGGCCTCCCGCATGCCCACTATACGCCCTCGCTCAAAGTCCGTCAACTGCACATACGGTTCACGTCCACGCTGTCGCGGCATGCTACCAGTGTTAAAGACTGCGATGGAGCTCCGTATGCCATGGCAAACTGGCTGACACTGACGGCGGCGGTGCACAAATGCTGCGCAGCTAGCGCCATTCGACGGCCAACACCGCGGTTCCTGGTGTGTCCGCTGTGCCGTGCGTGTGATCATTGCTTGTACAGCCCTCTCGCAGTGTCCGGAGCAAGTATGGTGGGTCTGACACACCGGTGTCAATGTGTTCTTTTTTCCATTTCCAGGATTGTAGAAAGCGTAGAAAAAATCTGTCATCGTCCCGTAATTTCTCTTGTGCCCAGAACTGTACACGACGTTCTAAGTTTTCGCCATGCAATTCCTGGTGCATAGAAATATGGTACGGGTACAATCGATGTTGATATAGCATTCTCAACACCAAAGTGTTTGAGAGTCCCGATTCTCGCGCTGTTTGTCTGCTACTGATGTGCGGATTAGCCGCGACAGCGGCTAAAACAGCTACTAGAGCATCATCATTTGTTGCAGGTCGTGGTTGCCGTTTCACATTTGCCTAAGCACTACCTATTTCCTTAAATAACGTAACTATCCGGCGAACGGTCCGGACACTTGGATGATGTCGTCCAGGACACCGAGAAGCATACATAGCGCACGCCCGCTGGTCATTTTAATCACAATAGCCATATATCTACACGATATCGACCTTTTCCGCAATTGGTTCAAATGGCTCTGAGCACTATGGGACTTAACACCTATGGTCATCAGTCCCCTAGAACTTAGAACTACTTAAACCTACCTTATCTAAGGACATCACACAACACCCAGTCATCACGAGGCAGAGAAAATCCCTGACCCCGCCGGGAATTTTCCGCAATTGGTAAACGGTCCATTTTAACACCGGTAATGTATCACGAAGCAAATACCGTCCGAAATGGCGGAATGTTACGTGATACCACGTACTTATACGTTTGTGCATCTGCTAGAACTTTATCATCATTGTGTGCAGAACTGTACCGAAAAACGCTCGCATATCTTTTACTGCGGAGAGTTCCACACTTTAGTTTAAATTTTAGTTTAACAAATGTGCGCTGAGATCATTTTATTGCGAAATGTCATTTGTTCCACTTTGTACTCTCAGCCCCCCAGTTGTACTACACTATTGGCCATTAAAATTGCTACACCACGAAGATGACGTGCTTAAGAAGCAAATTTAACCGACAGGAAGAAGATGCTGGGATATGCAAATAATAAGCTTTTCAAAACATTCACACAAGGTTGGCGCCGGTGGCGACACCTACAACGTGCTGACATGAGGAAAGTTTCCAATCGAATTCTCATACACAAACAGCAGTTGACCGGCGCTGCCTGGTGAAACGTTATTGTCATGCCTCGTGTAAGGAGGAGAAATACGTACCATCACGTTTCCGACTTTGATAAAGGTCGGATTGTAGTCTATCGCGATTGCGGTTTATCGTATCGCGACATTGCTGCTCGCGTTGGTCGAGACCCAATGACTGTTAACAGAATATGGAATCGGTGGGTTCAGGAGGGTAATACGGAACGTCGTGCTGGATCCCAACGGCCTCGTATCACTAGAAGTCGAGATGACAGGCATCTTATCCGCATAGCTGTAACGGAACGTAAACCCACGTCTCGATCCCTGAGTCAACAGATGAGGACGTTTGCAAGACAACAGTTCGACGACGTTTGCAGCAGCATGGACTATCAGCTCGGAGACCACGGCTGCAGTTACCCTTGCCGCTGCATCATAGACAGGAGCGCCTGCGATGGTGTACTCAATGACGAACCTGGGTGCACGAATGGCAAAACGTCATTTTTTTTCGGATGAATCCAAGTTCTGTTTACAGCATCATGATGGTCGCATCCTTGTTTGACGACATCGCGGTGAACACACATTGGAAGCGTGTATTCGTCATCGCCATACTGGCATATCATTCGGCGTAATGGTATGGGGTGCCATTGTTTACACGTCTCGGTCACCTCTTGTTCGCACTGACGGCACTTTGAACAAAAAAAATGGCTCTGAGCACTATGGGACTTAACATCTATGGTCATCAGTCCCCTAGAACTTAGAACTACTTAAACCTAACTAACCTAAGGACAGCACACAACACCCAGCCATCACGAGGCAGAGAAAATCCCTGACCCCGCCGGGAATCAAACCCGGGAACCCGGACGTGGGAAGCGAGAACGCTACCGCACGACCACCTGATGCGGGCTGCACTTTGAACAGTGAACGTTACATTTCAGATGTGTTACGACCCGTGGCTCTACCCTTTATTCGATTCCTGCGAAACCCTACATTTCAGCAGGATAATGCACGACCGCATGTTGCAGGTCCTGTACGGGCCTTTCTGGATACAGAGAATGTTCTACTGCTGCCCTGGCCGGCACATTCTCCAGATGTCTCACCAATTGAAAACGTCTGGTCAATGGTGGCCGAGCAACTCGCTCGTCACAATACGCCAATCACCACTCTTGATGAACTGTGGTATCGTGTTGAAGCTGCATGGGCAGCTGTACCTGTACACGCCGTCCAAGCTCTGTTTGAGTCAATGCCCTGGCGTATCAAGGCCATTATTACGGCCAGGGTTGGTTGGTCTGGGTACTGATTTCTCAGGATCTATGCACCCAAATTGCGTGAAAATGTAATTAGATGTCAGTTCTAGTATAATATATTTGTCCAATGAATACCCGTTTATCATCTGCATTTCTTCTTAGTGTAGCAATTTTAATAGCCAGTAGTGTAGTTCTCGCTAGTAAAATCTAGCCTCGTAGGTCTTAATTCAAAAGTACTTAAACTTCAAAGGTTTCCCCAACAGGGGTGCCATGTACGGCAAGTGGAAGAGAGAAGGAGATATGGAGATAGTGATAGGGATTTAGGAGTGTATGATAAATCCCTTCCCTCGAAAATTTCCCTCCTCCATATCTCCTCTGTGTTACTGTTGTGGACTGTTAAGGCAGCCAGTCCACAGAGACGGGTAGCCGAAAGGGCACACGTACACACACGCCGACTGGCGCGAAGTCTGGAACAGGATACGTGATGAATGTGATAAAGAAAAGAACGTAGCTACTAGAACACTTAACTTTTATATCGTCCTTTGGTATACAGCATTCTTGATGATACAAGTGAGACTCTTTAGATTCATGAAGTAACTAATGGCGCCTTGCTAGGTCGTAGCCATTAACTTAGCTGAAGGCTATTCTAACTGTCTCTCGGCAAATGAGAGAAAGGCTTCGACAGTGTAGTCGCTAGCAACGTCGTCGTACAACTGGGGCGAGTGCTAGTCCGTCTCTCTAGACCTGCCGTGTGGTGGCGCTCGGTCTACGATCCTGACAGTGGCGACACGCGGGTCCGACATGTACTAATGGACCGCGGCCGATTTAAGCTACCACCTAGCAAGTGTGGTGTCTGGCGGTGACACCACAGTTACCACACATGACATGTCATTGATGTCATTTACACTAATACTGCACTACATGCGAGGTGCCTAGTTGCTTCCAGCGCCCTCAGTGGAATGCTTAATTTCTGAATAATGTTCACCAACTTGCAGTCTTCTATAGTTGTTGTCCCCTGTGCAGAAAACCGCACGTAGGCCGGGAATCCGTTATCTTGGGGCCACAATAAACTCTGAACGAGCAACTGGTATTGTAAAAATAATTAAAATTTTAATAAGCTTGTTTATACTGGATTCTACTTGCTTTTTATTAGCAGAAGACGAGAAACTGCGCAATTATATTCCACTTTGTGAATCACAAATGCTTTCCCTTCTTGACTCCTTTACGGGATATAAACAAATAAATGAACTGCGTTTTAGCGTAATTACTATCAAACTGTTCTCAATTACATGTCCAAATAATCAGAGATTGTACCGACCGAGGCAGACATGTCTGTCCTCCGAGGCTGCCGAACCAGCTCTGACCTTATAGCCGAACCACTTCGCCTGCCATCCAAGTTTGGTGCGATCCAAAGTGCTTCGTCTGCATTTTCGTTTAGCTTTTGTTTTTTGTTCTGCTGGTATAGAACACTTTTAACATACTGGATTAATGGCCTACAATTGAGAGATGCTTTTATATGAAATGCAATTAAATTTATGTTTAGTTTTTTTAATATTAAAACCAAAAGTTTACAAGTCTTGTGCGCTATTTCCGAACACAGCAGTCAATCGCGGAGAAGGACCAGAATTAAGGCGGTCTTTCTCACGATACCCGTACCGAACAAACTATCTGTCATCGGTAACTCACACCACACTACGTCACCTTCCCACTGCTGCCACCTCAACTGTTCTAATAAGAGCGTCTTGTAGCTGAATGCTATGGCTGTAAAGCTGGAAATATTACACCATCCCCGTCCCTCTCCTCTCGCAACCATTGCCCTACCTACATGACACCTCACCCTTTGTCTTACCCACCGACTGTATTCCCCACTATTCATCTCAGCTCGTTCCTCTCAGCTCCATAGTTTCTTCCTATGTAACAGGCTCCTATCTTTCTACCCACACCCCTCACCTCTATAGAACATACTCTCTCCTCAGGCAGTATCTCTCAACCCAGTGCAAGTCCTTCAGATTTTAAGTGTAAGTGCAGTGCTTCGGTGTTTTATCAGAAGAATTTCACATTCCTGCAACATATTTTTAAAATGCATACCTCAATGAGCCAAAACATTATGACCACCTGGAATAAAATTTTCACTCTGCAGCGGGGTGTGCGCCGATATGAAACTTCGTGGATGACCAAAACTGTATGCCGGACCGAGACTCGAACTCGGGACCTTTGCCTTTCGCGGGAAAGTGTATCTCATTTTGTTCTATATTGTTCGTTGAATTTGTTCGGGGCGGACGTCCGATGACACCCATTTAGGTTCTTCACTGATCCGTTCACTAAGGTTTTTTTGTTACAGGGGGTAGGTAACCCGCTGACTGAACACGCTGAGCTACCGTGCCAGCCCTATCTGTGCTACCCAAACACGACTCAGCACCCCTCCTGCCAGCTACTGGCGGAATTAAAGCTGTAAGGAAGGGCCCTGGGTCGTGCTTGGATAGCTCAGATAGTAGAGCACTTGCCCGCGAAAGGCAAAGGTCCCAAGTTCGAGTCTCGGTGCGGCACACAATTTTAATCTGCCAGGAAATTTCATTATGACCACCTGTTTAATAGCGTGTTTTTACACTTGACAGGATTCCGTAAGTATGTGGCACCACATCTACCCGTAGATCAAGCGATTCCCGCAAATTACGGGACAGTGGTTTTCGGGCACGCAGCTGGCGCCCAGTATGTGTTCCAGGGGGTACAGATCAGGCACATTTGCTGGCGAAGACATCAATGTGAGTTCACTATAATGCCCGTCAAACCACTGTAGCACGATTCTGGCCTTGCAACACGGACAGTTGTCCTGCTGGAAGACGCCATTGCCTTAAGGGGAGTCTTCAGCATCTACATCTACATCTACATCTACATTTATACTCCGCAAGCCACCCAACGGTGTGTGGCGGAGGGCACCCTACGTGCCACTGTCATTACCTCCCTTTCCTGTTCCAGTCGCGTATGGTTCGCGGGAAGAACGACTGTCTGAAAGCCTCCGTGCGCGCTCTAATCTCTCTAATTTTACATTCGTGATCTCCACGGGAGGTATAAGTAGGGAGAAGCAATATATTCGATACCTCATCCAGAAACGCACCCTCTCGAAACCTGGCGAGCAAGCTACACCGCGATGCAGAGCGCCTCTCTTGCAGAGTCTGCCACTTGAGTGTATTAAACTTCTCCGTAACGCTATTACGGTTACCAAATAACCCTGTGACGAAACGCGCCGCTCTTCTTTGGATCTTCTCTATCTCCTCCGTCAACCCGATCTGGTACGGATCCCACACTGATGAGCAATAGTCAAGTATAGGTCGAACGAGTGTTTTGTAAGCCACCTCCTTTGTTGATGGACTACATTTTCTAAGCACTCTCCCAATGAATCTCAGCCTGGTACCCGCCTTACCAACAATTAATTTTATATGATCATTCCACTTCAAATCGTTCCACACGCATACTCCCAGATATTTTACAGAAGTAACTGCTACCAGTGTTTGTTCCGCTATCATATAATCATACAATAAAGGATCCTTCTTTCTGTGTATTCGCAATACATTACATTTGTCTATGTTAAGGGACAGTTGCCACTCCCTGCACCAAGTGCCTATCCGCTGCAGATCTTCCTGCATTTCGCTACAATTTTCTAATGCTGCAACTTCTCTGTATACTACAGCATCATCCGCGAAAAGCCGCATGGAACTTCCGACACTATCTACTAGGTCATGAAGCGATGCAGGTGGTCCGCAATAATGATCACGTAGTTCACTGCTGTCATGCCTTCGATTACCACCACAGATCTCATGGAAGCCCAGTTCAGTGTACTCCATAGCACAATTATGGCTTCACCGACCTGCATCTGTGGCGCGATGCATGTTTCGTGCGGCCATTCACGTGAATGATGGCGTGTAAGGACACAACCATCAACCTGATGTACCAACAAATGCGATTCATTCGACAGGGGACATGTTTCTAGCGATCCACGGTGAAATGAATGTTGTGCCCACTACAATCTTAACTGACGATGTCCTTGGGTCAACACAAGAACACGTAGGGGTCGTGCTGTGTGGAGCTCCATGTTCAATAATGGCCTTTGAACGGCGCGTCCCGAAACACTTGTGCCTTCACCATCATTTTACTCTGTCATAGGTCTGCCACAGATCGCTACCTAACCTGGATTACAGTGTGTGGGATCATCCGACCTCTAGGTTTTGTGATGACACGTGGTCGTCCCACACCATACGGCCTACTCGTTATTTCACTATTCTTCAACCACATTCCATGGCGTATCACGACAGTAGTACGCCCTTCAACCGCTTTCCATAGGTGCTCACGACAATAGTACGCCAACAGGTGGCCAACTTCGCCGTTTCAGAGATTCTCGTTTCCAGCCGCAGCACCACAACAATGTGAAGTTTGTTAAAAGCGCTTATATCAGAGGAGTTCCACATGTGCGGCTCGTATCTTCGCTATAATGACTGCCCATTCGCCTCTCTTCTGATTACATTCATTCCTTGCTGTGTCACGTGGCCGCACACCACCAGGAGGCATTCAACCTCGCGGTGGGCAGTAGTCATAATGTTTTGGCTCATCAGTGTATATTTCAGTTTTCTAACAAACCGACTTTGATTTTTAATTTAAAATAGAAAGCAGCCCCAAATTTTGTTGATATTTTCTCATCGTACTTTTTTGTTTTTGTTTTTAATTCGTTTGGCTGAAGAGCGGGGAAGTGTACCGCTGACAGCCCACACACTATCCATATCGGACGAGGGGGATCAAATAAGGAAAAAGGAGAAATAAACCTCGAAGGCAGAATCATCGCAGCCTAAGACGGTGTAATGGTACTTGAATTACGTAGCCATTACGGCACCTCACCTCAATCTCTCGATACCAGCAATATTCTACTGTGTTTCTGTAAAGTAGTTAACATATTTCTCAGACAACATTCAGATTTGATTTCATTAATATAGAGGTACTTTGATACATCGATATGTTTATATTGCAATGATACTATTCTTATTTGAATTCTTTCTTTTGTCACTATGATCTTTGACGTACTTGTAACTCTGATTTTTGAGCGCGTAAGCGGCTATTAGAGAGTCAAGTCTTGAACGTCATGCTGAAAAGACGCAAATTGTAGTCAGTTTATAAAATGTGAACTTTAACAGTGGGGAAGATATTTTCAAGTATGTTTTGTATTGTGAAGTGATGTTTTGGAATGACTTGCGTGATATTGCAACAAAAACAATAAAAAAGAAGTGTAACTTAAATTCGGAGTGCTGATTATTTTTTTACATCACCATTGTGCTAACTTGCAAAAGTTTAATCTTCAAGAATGGTTTATGAAACACATCTATAAAACTTTTGAATATCGCAGAATAACACCTAGTCCTCTTTGCATCCGAGCTTGGAATCATCACCACCCAGATTTTCGACGATTGAGCCATGAGTTCACAACGAGACCAGCGTGGGAAACACGAAAAGATGAGTGCCTAGTTTATCCATTATTTCATGAAATGACTTTATTAACTGTGCTCTAATGACACCTGCCACATAATAGAACTTTGTTGTTGGCCGAAAATGCAGTATTTAGCAGCCTGAGCAACACCACAATCATACTTAATTTTTGACCTTTGTTGTGGTAGAGTTGTTAGAACGGGGAATCACCGCTGACATCACTCGCAACTTCGCAGCTCCGGTAATCGCCTCACCGCACGGATCTGCGATGGCATTCTGATCGGCTCTCTGAAGAGTGGTAATGGATGACTGTTCCACACTTCTTTGAAACTCTGTTTCGGACTTAGAAGAAATATTTTGCTGATTGTTCAGCAGAATTTTGACTTTGTGTTAGACTTCGATAGATTTCGTTGCTCGCTGAGCGGGATTTAACTCCATAGTTACCGCCGAGTTTCGGAACAAAATTTACAAGTTATTTTTCAGAAGAGTGTTCTTTCAGTTAAGTTTAAATCAAAACGACGCCTTGCGTTGTGTAATCCAATTCTGCTAATTCTCTATTGTTTATGTTGCTATAAAGTTACTTTATGTTAATGAGTCTGTGGGAGTGACAAGTCGATAGTCGACAAGACACTGAGAGATTCTCTTTGCGAGCGGGGTTCTTTGTAGGACACGACGAGTGTTCGTTTTCCCGCGTTAACGTTGTATCAAGTGTGTTTTGTGCGGTACAATAAAGGTGATCGTTCACAGTATAAATTCCACACAAGTGTTTTCCTTTATGTAGTGAAATTACCCCTACATAAGTGGTGACCCCGTAACTAAGCAGTGTGACAGTAGGCAAGTTTCTTGAGATATTTTCCGCGACGTCTCGTATCGACATGTCGTCTGCACAGAATCTCTTCCACGACATCGACGGCGTCATCCAAAACATCAAAAAGGAGCTCGACACGATGCAGCAAAACCCTCAGTTCACAGTGCCACGGACGCCTACATCTCAAACCGACTTCGCCCACGACGTTACGTTTCCAACCGCGCCGCGTGTGCCGGCGGGTCCCGCGCCGCCGCCACAGGACATTGCCTCGCACAACCAGCGCACAGGACACGCCGAAATCAGATCCCAATGGCAGAGCAGGACATACCAAAGACTGCAGTGACAACCCCATTCGGGCTGTTTGAATTTTTGGTGATGCCATTTGGGCTAAAAAATGCGGCCCAGACATGGCAACGGTTCCTAGACAGCGTACTAAGAGGACTACCATATTGTTTCGCCTATTTAGACGATATTCTGGTGTTTTCGGAGAATGTTTCTGACCATCAGAAACACGTAAGCGAGGTGCAAAGCAGGCTTAGCGCTCATGGAATTACGCTTAACAAGGACAAGTGCGTGTTTGGGGAACCCGTTGTCACCTTCCTGGGTTATAAAGTGTCAGCTCAGGGCATTTTCCCACTGCCAGAGAAGCTGGAGTTGTTGCGTACCCTACCACGGCCTCAAACCTACCACGATCTCCGACGGTTCCTAGGGATGATAAATTTCTATCGTCGCCACCTCCCCGGAACAGCAGCAATCCAGACGCCACTGAACAATGCCTTGGCCGGACACAACAAAATTGGCAAGCGCCCACTCCCATGGACACCCGAGATGGACTCGGCTTTCAAGGCACTGCAAAACAGCCTTCACAACGCAGTGGGGCTTGCACACCCTGCACCAGGAGCTCAGCTAGCCATAGTAGTGGACGCAAGCCAAGTCGCAATCGGGGCAGCACTGCACCAGAGAGTGAAGGGTCATTGGCAGCCACTAAGTTTCTTCTCACAAAAACTACAGATGAGTCAAACTCGTTGGAGTGCATATGACAGGGAACTCCTCGCGATGTATGAAAGCGTCAGGCACTTCCGTCCCTTAGTTGAGGGCAGGCAATTCACCATATACACCGACCACAAACCTCTCGTGGCAGCTTTCTACAAAGTCAGCGATTCATGTTCCCCCCGCCAGGCCCGCCATATAGAGTTTATATGCCAGTTTTCGACAGACGTGCGTCACATCCATGGTGCCGAAAACATTGTGGCAGACTATTTCTCACGTATTAATGGGATAAGTCCAATGTTAGATTATTCCGAATTGGCAAGGGCTCAGGCTTCAGATGCGCAGCTGCAATCCTTGTTGGCGGACCCGTTCACTGGCCTACATTTACAACTTGTGGACGTCCCCGGCAGCCCATGTAAGGTATGGTGCGACACCTCCACGGTTAGACCACGCCCATACATCACCCCCCAGTTCCGACGAAAGGTATTCGACAGCATTCACAACCTGGCACATCCGGGAACCAATGCCTCAGTGAAATTAGTGACGGACCGTTTTGTGTGGCCTTCAATCAAGAAAGATACACGGGAGTGGGCCCGCAGCTGCTATCAGTGTCAACGTAGCAAAGTGGGACGCCATGTTCACGCTCCAGTAGGACAATCCCCAAACGCAACGGCACGTTTTGGGCATGTACACATTGACTTGGTTGGACCCCTCCCCCCTTCAGAAGGTTACAGGTACTTGTTTACGGCAGTGGATCGTTGCACGCGGTGGGCAGAGGCTACACCAATCAGGGACATTTCTGCAGAGACTACTGCACGCGCATTCTTGGAAACTTGGATGGCTCGTTTTGGGTGCCCATTTTTCGTTACCACTGACCAAGGACGCCAGTTCGAGTCAACGCTGTTCCAACAACTGTCAAAACTCTGCGGCTTCCAACGAAACCGTACTACTAGCTACCACCCGGCCAGCAACGGTTTGGTGGAAAGGTGGCACCGGACCTTAAAGGCTGCCCTGATGTGCCACGAGGACTCATGGACTCAAGCGTTGCCATTGGTTTTGTTGGGGTTACGGACCGCATTAAAAACAGACATCAATTGTTCCTCGGCAGAGTTGGTATACGGAGAACCACTCCGAGTTCCAGCAGAATTCCTTGCACCAGTTCCTCTCCCAGATGACACACAACTACCCCACCTCTTGCAACAAATGAGGAAGCAGGCAGAGACACTACGTGCAGCCCCGACGTCTCAGCACGGCACGCATCCAGTGTTCATACACAAGTCCCTCGATACTTGTTCCCACATCATGCTCCGCACAGACCTGGTACGTCATTCGTTACAGCCACCGTACACTGGACCATACCAAGTGCTAGGACGGGACACACACACAATGGATATCCTCCTCCAGGGAAAGTCGACCAAAGTTTCCATTGAGCGAGTAAAACCCGCTTGGACAATGCCAGCACCGACGACAGTCTCACAGACGACTTCAGACACAACTTGCAACGAACCCACACCTTCCGCAGAACCAGACAGCTGGGTCCCACATGAGCCCCACACCAGGGGGCCTAATGCAGCAACAGAATCAGCAAGCAGCACACACACCCGCACTATCCGCACTCGGGCAGGCCGAGAGGTGAAGTTTAAGTACCCCACCATACCGGGTGCTCCGCACTTCAGGGGGGGGGCTGTGTGGGAGTGACAAGTCGATAGTCGACAAGACACTGAGAGATTCTCTTTGCGAGCGGGGTTCTTTGTAGGACACGACGAGTGTTCGTTTTCCCGCGTTAACGTTGTATCAAGTGTGTTTTGTGCGGTACAATAAAGGTGATCGTTCACAGTATAAATTCCACACAAGTGTTTTCCTTTATGTAGTGAAATTACCCCTACAAGTCACTGTTATTTGTCAGAATCTGAGTAAATGTGTGTTACCTGACTTTTCCGTCAGTTATCTCCTGGGTACCAGATATATAGCAGTAATATCAGTACTGCCTCGCGTTTTCCAACATTTTTTTGGAACCCAAACTGGTCTTATACAATTTTTCCATTAGTGGAAAACAGGGCATGATGGAAAGGGAGGGCAAAATGGAAACGCTTTTTATCTCTGAACCACCACCAACTTGCACTATACAGTCTTTGACATTCCAAGATGAATTCAAGGAGTAGATGAAAGAAGGTAAGTTGGTAAGTTGCCTATCCTAGTGGCAGGAAAGTGCATCATTGTCAGAAGCTGCTCCTCAGTGTGATTTCAAGGTAAGATACATTTTGCAAATAAAGTGTAAATACTTGTCGTTTGATAAATCACTATTGTAACGTACTGGATCATGAAAAAATTTAACGTGTGATGTAAGATTTTTGATTGATGTTAATGCTAAAGAGGCTGAAAATCCTGTTTTACAGGAAGTTGCACTTGTAGGTTAAGAGTGCAAAATGGAAATACACAAATGGGGGCAAAATGGACACTTACTGGTACTTATAATTATATTTTCTGTTATTATCTTATTTGACTAAGAGATTAAATGGGAATAACAGTGGCTAGGTATGTAGGGCCTGTCCTAATTTACTACAAATCTACATTTTTATCTTTTGCTGCCTTTTCTTCAGATGGTGCACAATTAGAAACGAAAAACCAATTGTTGCAGATGGTCAGAACACAATACGGAATATGCTCTGCAAAAAGCATGTGAAACAAGCTTTACAGAAGCTTCGTGACAGTATGGCATTCCACTAGGAACTTTGCATTGACACCTCAAAATAAGATCTGCAAATATGTTTTTCGATAGATATAAAACTGTTTTTTCTCCTGAAATTGAAGTGGAGAATGTCAGCTACGCAGAAGATCTGGACAAAATATTCTGTGGTTTAACAAAGGAGCCCCTTAAAGAATTGGCATTTTGCCTTACAGAACGAAACAAAATCCCTAATAATTTTAGGAATAGAAAAACAGGTAGAGCTTCGCTGGAGAGTTTTATAAAAAGACATCTACACTTATCCATCAGAATACCTGGAGCTACAAGCATAGCTAGATGAGCAGGTTTTAACAAAGTCCAGATCAGTGGCTTTTTTGATAACTTATTGAATACTTATAATAAATACAACTTGTTTGAAAAACCACTTGATATTTAAACATGGATGAAACAGGTGCACACACTTCAGGAAACAGACTACCTACAGTAATTTCTGTAAAAGGGAAGAAACAAGTTGGAGTGATCAGCTCAGCTGAGAGAGGCCAATTGACCACATTTATAGCTTGCCGTAATGCTACTGGGAATTATCTCCCACCTTGCTTTATATTTGGGCACAGGAAAACATTAGGAGAGACAATGTTAGGCAATGCTCCTATTGGTATTTGCGGTTGGTGTTCAGATTCTGCTTGGATTAATTCAGATATTTTTATGCAATGGCTGAAATTTTTTATGGAATCAGCCTGACCATATCAAGATCACCCTGTTCTCCTTATTCTAGACAATCATACAGCTCATGTTAATTTGCCTGCAGTTGAGTATTCTCGGGAAAGTGGAATTACAATGCTTTCTGTTCCTCCACATACAACTTATAAGCTACAGCCATTGGATGTAGGCCTTTTTAAGCCCTTTAAGTGTTGTTTCGAAATTGCTGTGGATACACATAAAAAACAAGGCATTCAGGTCGCTGTATCCAGTACAGCAGCGACATCAGCCAAATTGTGAGTAGTGTCGAAATCATCAAAAACAGCTGAACCATTATCATCAGCAGCAGATGTACCACCTTCCCCAGCAGGTTCAAAATCAAGTCCAGAATCTGTGACTAGTCCATCAATCAGAAGAACAGAGGCAAGACTAGTGGTACAAAATACCACTCAGATATCAACAGAAGAAAAATCAACACCATCAAAGCATCATTTATCAGCTTCATACGCAGCTTCAACGTCCACAGTAACGTCAGTGACAACTGTAGTTCAATGTAGTTCAAGATTTAAACGAAAATACAGTTTCATCAAAAGTCCAGTATCAATTGGAACATCAATTACAAAAACGGACTCAGCATCAAAACTGGAAGCATCTCCAACATCCACTGAATCATCAGCTTCAGAAACACCTCCAGCATCCACTGAAACAGTAGCTACAACTACAGATACAACAAGTATGGTGGCACGTCCAGGGATAAGAAATACAAGGAGCAGGAAACATGTAATTCTTAAGGATTTTTGGTACCCAGCCTCAGCAAGGAACAGCCGGTAACATTGGGAAACGTAAGTACAAACTCCTCTCAATCTAATTTCAATAATTTAAAAATAATGAGCCTTAACATACAATGCATTAAAAATAAAATATTAGAACTTGAGATTGCAGCAAGTGAAGCTAGTATAGATTGTATTTGCATTCAAGAACATTGGTGCATGAGTTATGAACTAGAAAATATTTGCATTTCCCCATACAAATTAGTATGTCATCATTGCAGGAAGGAAACAAGACATGGTGGTGTTTGCATTTATGTAAAACCTGGAGTAAAGGTTAAAAATATGACTGTAACTGAATCCTTGAGTGAAGAAAAACATTTTGAGGCTGCAGCAATACAGTTGAATATGCAAAAGAGTAAATTAATAATAATGTCAGTGTACAGATCACCATGTGGTGATCCTGAATTTTTTAGAAATAAGTTAGAGGCATTGCTCAAAATATTACATCATAAAAAAATCAACAATAATTATAAGTGGAGATTTTAATGTCAACTTATTGACTGAAGGTGCATCCAAAGATCAGTTCCTGAATGTTTTACAGAGCTTCAATTTGTATCCACATATAACTAACCCTACAAGAATAACAAACTCTTCAAAAAGTCTCATAGATAATATCTTCACAAATATAGATGCCATAGATATAGATGTAATAAAAGTTGACCTAGGAATATCTGATCACAATGCACTCATCCTTAAATTTCCCATAGCCCCTGTGACCAAAAATAGTTCATACCAAATGTACAAAAGAACCTTCTCCACAAATAGTTGCAGTCACTTCATAAGTACACTGACTAACAAATTATGGGCAGAAGTACTGTTACAAACTAGCACAAACACTGCATATACTGTTTTTTCTTCCCTGTTTATGTTGAATTTTGAAATGTGTTTTCCTAAGAAACTTGTCAAAACAAACACATATGGGCATACACATGCTAACTCCTGGATCACAACAGGTATTATAAATTCCTCCAGGACCATGAAAATGCTTAACTATAGATTGTAAAGTTGGACTGACCCCAAGTTTAAAGAACATGTAACAAATTACAAAAAAATATACAGAAAAGTAATTACAAAAGCAAAATTACTAAGTAATGATAAATTAATAAGAAAATCAGGCAATACATCAAAAACTATTTGGGAAATTGTGAAAAGGGAAACAGGTAAGGGCCTCAAGGATCAGGAAATAGTACTCAAAAATAGTGAAAATATTGAATTAAAAGATGAAACTCTGGAAAATTACATTAATAATTACCTTTTAAGTGTACCAGTGTTAGTAAGTAAAAACTTTACTAAACATGAGAAATTAACAGCCCCAAAAGTAGACAGTAGTATGTTGTTAACTCCCACAAATAATAATGAAATATTAAAGGTGATAAAGAGTCTAAAATCAAAAATGTCTGCAGGTGTGGATGAAGTGCCTGTGTCAATAATAAAAAAAAGTTGACTGACAAATTATAAAGCCCCTGGTACATATTGCCAATTTGTCTTTCAGCGAAGGTGTGTTTCCTGAGAGGTTGAAAATCTCTAGGGTTAGACCTCTGTTTAAAAAAGGAGATCCATACAAGGTAGAAAATTATAGACCAATATCCCTTCTCCAATCATTTTCAAAAATTCTAGAGAAATTAATGAAAACCAGACTCATAAATTACTTAGATGCTCACAAACTTCTAAACTGCAATCAACATGGCTTTCGCTCAGGCCACAGCACAGAATCAGCTATCCATGCCTATACCAAAGAGATTGTCAGGAGTCTCGACACTAAAAAATGTGTAGTGGGAATTAACTTAGATTTATCTAAAGCTTTTGATACAGTAAATCACAAAATTCTGTTAAACAAGATGGAGGCAATAGGTGTAAGGGGAGTTGTGAAGCAGTGGTTTGAATCTTACCTTCAAGATAGAACTCAGGTGGTAGAAATCATCGCAGAACATAAAAATCAGAAAATCAAGTGGGTCTCAGATGCAAAGAAATTGGAAATAGGTGTCCCACAGGGCAGTGTTCTTGGTCCCTTATTATTCTTGCTTTATATAAATGACATAAAAAATCCTAATATTTCTACCAAAATAATGTTGTACACAGATGACACTAGCATAATTGTAAGTGATGATAAAAAATCATTAACCACCACAACTGATATGGTCCTGAAATATATTCAACATTGGTTTAATGCTAATGAGTTAACACTTAATCTAAGTAAAACAAATTATATACAGTATGGCAAAGCAACTCAAGGTATGGACCTCCAGTTAAAACTAATGGATAAGAAGATAGAGAGTGTACAATCCACAAAGTTTTTGGGCATGCACGTTGATCAAAACTTAATCTGGAAAGACCATCTCAAGTATTTATCCCACAGGCTCAATTCGGCATGTTTTGCATTGAGGATATTATCTAGAGTATGCAGCACATACTGTACTAGACTAGTGTATTTTGCTTACTTTCAGTCCATCGTGTGTTACGGCATAGAGTTCTGGGGTAAAACTAAATCAAGCTTAACAGATATCTTCAAATTTCAGAAAAGAGCTATACGAATCATAACACATAGCTCTCCAAGAACTCATTGTAGGCCCCTTTTCAAAGCACTGCAAATACTGACAATACCATCACTGTATATATTTAAAAGCATTCTGTGTACAAGAGCACATATGAAAAATCTATGTACAAATGAGGACTGCCATAATTATAATACTAGAACTCGTAAGAATTTGTATGTAGAAAGGGTAAGGACAACACAAACCCAAAAGCATGTAAGTTATTTTGGAATAAAACTATACAATGCTCTGCCAGTGTACATGAAGGAAATAATAGATGAAGTAAAATTTAAGACTGAGCTTAAAAATTACCTTTTAAGCAAAACTTTCTATGACGTAGATGAGTACTTTGATTGTGTGTAAATTTATTGCCAAAAATTTTAATTTATATGTCTAAATTTGTACTTTTAAAAAATGCCTTGAAAGTGATATTCCATTATAATGTCTGTAGTACTTGTACTAGTATGATAACTTTGTTGTGACAATTCCTACATCATGTAAATGATTTACAGGAAGATAATAAAATGAAATGAAAATGAAAATATCGGTTGGTACGATTTTCCTGAATTGTTAAAAACTGCCTTTGAGAAATGTGCAACAATTTCAAATGCATCATCATGAGGTAGCTGTCCACTGAACAGACATGTCTTTTCACAGGAAGATTTTGCTCCTTCATTGGTTTATGCTGGTCATGTTTGGGAAGAAATGAAGCTCACAGAGTCCTCTACTTTGGACGATATTCCCAAGGTGCTCTCAGTTTCATTAAACGCAGCACATGATGATTCTCAAAAGCTGGGTATTGGTAATGATTTCTCATCAGGTAATTTCGCTACTCATGTTGAAACTTCATATATCGAAGCCACTGTTCTTGCTGGTTCGTCTAGAAATAATTCTGTTAATTCAAGAAATGGATCTGCTGCAACAAATTGTTGGTGAAGGTAATGTAGAACGATATAGAGTACCTCCTGTCAGAAGCAAATTATCTTTTTCACCAAGCGATATGTGACCTCTCACAAAGGCAAAAAAGTCTGAAACAAAACAGATGTGCTGTCAAAAATCAGAAATAAGAAAAGAAAATGTGCTTCTGGCACTAAAGAGAATAAAACGCTAGAAAATATAAAACTGCAATTGCCAGAGCCACCTACTGATAATACCCTAATGGAGGAAAATTTGTTGTTGGTTATTTGTAGTGAAGAATACTCTTAACAGTAGAAATTAAGAAAAGTGAATACAGTATAATATTTGTGAGCGATGGACTCACGAGCAATCCACAGATTATAATATGAAACAATCATTTTATATTTGCCGTTGCTGTCCATAAATGGTTGATACTTGACAAAGGTAATTTTTTAAAACTTGTGGTTATGACTAGTAGGAAATTATTAACTTTTCATATAATTTTCAGGTTTCAGAGTGTTAGTTTCCTCATTGTTTTAAATATTACTGGTAATGGTTCAAATGGCACTGAGCACTATGGGACTTAACTTCTAAGGTCATCAGTCCCCCAGAACTTAGATCTACTTAAACCTAACTAACCTAAGGACATCACACACATCCATGCCCGAGGCAGGATTCGAACCTGCGACCGTAGCAGTCGCACAGTTCCAGACTGTAGTGCCTAGAACCACTCGGCCACCTCGGCTGGCTACTGGTAATGAAAAACGCATTATCATTATGCCTTTTTGGTCTTTCCATCATGCCCCCTACATGAAGGCAAAATGGAAAATGTGCACATTTGTTAAAATGGCTTAAGTTATTCTGTCACCAATTACAAATAATGTGATGTTTGTGAAGATTAAACTTCAATAAAATACCAATTATTTGAAAGAAATAACAGTAGTGTCCAGTTTATTTAATGTTAACTCTAACCTTTTCGTCCTCTCCTACTTTCCCCAAAGTAGGAAGCTAAATTTTTGCTTTGTTTATTGCTTCATCCTGACATGACACTTTTTCTTTATTATCATAAAAAATCAGATACTGATCTCTGTTGTTCGTGTCATCCAAAGGATGTAACTGAGCTATGGTGTGGAGTTGTAAGGATACTAAATAATGATTTTCTTTCTCAGCACTCCAGAAACCAGGCTCTGCTGCATGCGTTACTGGAGGTTCTCTATCAACAGCCTGAGGATTTCAGTATGCAGTGCATGAAGGTTCAGAAAATTATATAAAATGCATACTGCCAATACGATGACATATTTAGTCTTTAGAGGTATGTTGCTAATGACTATGTGTACAATGTGTAACGTAGGCGTTTAGTCCAAAAGAATTTCTACATTTCTTCTACACGAGAACCTGTAGTTGGAAAAACATCTTTAATGATTGAGAGTCCATCGACTGTAGGGTTTCAAAACATTGATAAGCTAGGCAAATGCTGCGATTCAGAAAGGTCTGAAGTTTAGTCCTTCGATTGTCTCTTAGTAGGTAAATTTAATGTTCGTGCTGTAACTGTTCATAAAAAAGTTGGTGCTTCAGTGACACTTCCACCTGATAATCTTCCTCATTTTATGACGTCAGCAAACGTAAACTCATACTTAGCACTGAAGATAGTAAGCAAAATAATGTTATAAAAGTTCTTATAATTATAGCACAAAGCTAGACTGCCCATATTTGGACTGTGGCATCTGAAACAAATTACGGGGCCTATTCAAAAGTTGCAGTAGTAGTAGTAGAGGTGGTGATATTGAACGTGCCTTGGATGTTACAGTTTAAGAACAATAAAATAACATAATTCAAATACACAGGCATCTACATATTTACAGGTCTATTTCGACACGGACGGAACTGATACTGTGTGCAACCCGTAATTCTTTTCCACTGTGACACACAAGTTTGAAATCTGGGTCAAAGTCACCTTATAACTTCCTCTGTAACGGTGCAAAAGCGGGGCTCTCTGCAACGTCACCTTTGGGCTCGTCGACGCCTCACAGAGCAAGGTGTCTACACATGAAAAAGGCCAGAGCTCAGAAGTTCATGTGAGGTGTCAGGAGTATTAATAATGTCACACTGCCATCAAATTTTACCAAAATTCTACCCAACATGACCGTGGACGTGCCACAAGACGGAGAGATCGCCACCCCTCATCTTACCCACACCTGACGCCTTCACAATGGAAGTCAGTACCGTAACTCATAGTATTTCAGTCACGCGGTTAACCGAGGAAAACATTTCAGACACACCAACACCACTGTTCAGAATCGACACGAAAAGAGCTCAGAAGGTGGCACAAAGGGCGTCAATGAAGTCATCCCCTCCCTTGGGACATTGATTCTCACCCACTTCACGGTTGAAAACCACAGTGAGGACTGTGATGCGGAACCGGACAACGTTCTTGACAACGTTCGACACTGTTGACATCCCTCCTTCCCTGGCGATTCAACCCTTCTCTAAGGACACGTGGAGCTGCAATCCCACTTGGGCGCGCAGAACGCTAGCAATATTTGCTCTGGTATACTGGGTGGAGCCCCTAGGGACCGTCCAAAACCATTAGACAAAATTTGAGCGTAATCCGAAGCAAGCAAAGGTGTTTATGCTTTTACAACTCTTTTGTGGAGTGATCACAGGGAATGTGTGGTGTGCGTACTGTAAGACCTTCGGTACACACACCATCAGATTATTTGACTTGTCGCTCTAACGAAGTAGGCGAGTGTCAGCAATATGTCTCGTGGTCTTATCGTGGCATGTTTATCTTCTGCCGTTAGGTCAGACGATAGAAATGCCACTTGTACGCTTAGACTAGCAGATTGACAGTGACCAACTTTAAACAGAACTTGATTAATTTTCACACACATTTATTAAAATAATAACAAGCATAAAAATTAGTTCACTGTGTTCTGGATGCTATTTACAATTGACAATCTGAAGTTCCTTTGGTATTGGTACGTAAATCTTATTCTCACATATATCTCTGATACTTGACGAAAGTGTCTATACATTTATCTTCATGGCTATGTACAGGAATATGGTAATCTTATTAGGTGCAGACTGAAACTTGACTATAGACTGGTACAGACAAATGTAGAACTCGTACAGACTGGTACAGACTAATGCAGACTGACTAATCGGAGGTCTGTACACTCGTTATAATACCTCGTGCATTCATGTATCACTGCGCGAGTGTGATCCGCGAGGAGAAAAGGTTCTATGTTAGCAGCAATCTCATTGGCTGCGTTACATATTAATACGCAGATCGGCGGAAGCACAATTTGGTCCGTCTCTATGGCAGCGCCATCTCGTAGTGCGGAGATGGACGAGCGCTGCGCCTGCGTTGTTGTGCTTAGCGGGGTGCGCTCTAGTGGGAAAGTTGTGTACGCACTAACTACGCGGAACTATGTACACAGCAGAATGCAACATCACCAAGTGCGTCAATGAAATGGTAAAGTGTCCATCTAAGACCCCCCCCTCTCCTTCCCAAATAGGCAACACACTAGTTGCAGCCTGCGTACCTTTGTTAACCACATAAAAAATGTAGCCCACTTGTACAGAGACTTCGACACACATACTGGTAAGTGGCGATTTTCTGTTGTTGTAAAACCTGTGGGCAGATAGGCAACCCCAAAAACACACTTTATATTCCATATGCCAGCAACTCTGCTAGAGCACAGCAGAGCGCCATTTTACTGAATGGGTATTGAAGTCTTGTACAGGTACATTTTTAATATGGCCAACAAAGGTGAGCGGGTTCCAACGAGGTTGTTGCCAAACAACGGGGTCCTTGAGGGACACTCTTCCGTTTTATTCAAGCACTTGTCAACGCTGCATCCCCTCCTGTGATCACAGCACGGCAGGGCGGGAAACAGGGGTGCTGGAAAAGCATAAACCCGATTTGCTGTTTCGGATAACGTTCAAATGTCGTCAAATGGTTCTGAATTGTCCATAGTGCTTCCACACTGTATACCAAAGCAAATATTGCGATCGCACTACCTCCAAAGGGGCCAGATCACGTTCAGTTATGTCCTTAGAGAAGGGTTGAATCGTCTGGTGGGTGTTAACAGTGACGAACATTGTTGTGAACGTCGTCTTGTTGCTCATCACACTACCAACTATCGTTTTCAACCGCGAAATGTGTGAGAATAAACAGCTCAAGTGAAGGGATAGTTTCATTGACGCCCATCATTCCATCACCTGAGCTCTTTTCGTGTCGGTTCTGAGCGGTGGTGTTGGTGTGTCTGAGATGTTTTCCTTGGCCACCCAAATGTCATGGTTCTGATCTACATCGGAAAGGCGCCAAAAAAGGGGTGAAATGTGGGTAATAGGGTCTGTGACGACCTTCCCATCGTGTGACACATCCACAGTGGCGTTGGGCAGAATTATAGTGAAATTTAGTGCCAATGTGGCACGATTCACCCACCTTATGTGAACTACTGAGCTCTGGCCTTTTTTTGCACGTGTCGACACCTTACAGTTTTAAGCGTAGCCGAACTCGAGAGTGACGTCACAGGGTGCCACGCCTTTGGACCTTATATAGGAAGGTTGTAGGCACCTTTGAGCCAAATTTCTAAATTACAATGGGAGACAATTACATTGTTTCGAAAAGGCAATCCTTTAATTTTGTCGTTCAGTGCAGTTGGCTGTGGTCATACAATAGCATCCATCCTGGCATTTGAGTGAGGCAATTTACGTATTAGTCAGTACTTAAATCAGTTTATATGTTTTCTGTTTTTGCCATGAGTGAGAAGTGTGTGACATGCCGTAGGATCGTTAGTTCCGGGGTATGGTGTGATGGGTGTTGTAGTTTCTTTCATTGGGGCGAATGTAGTGGCGTGGGAAATGGGGACATAAATGAGGATCACCAGTGGTATTGTAGGATCTGCAGTAGAGATAGGAAAATACTGGAACGGGAAAGGAAAATTGCAGCTCTTCAAGCTGACCTAGACAAGGCAAGGGAGGATCTGGACAGGTTAAAGAGGGGGAAGGATGAACAGAGTTGGGAAGTGGCAACAGGTAATAGGGGGAACAGGTAAGGGAGAGCATCAGACAGCTTTGTGATAAATCTTGAAAATAGATTTGACCTGTTGCCTCAGTCAGAATCGGATGAGCCTCATGTAGCTGAAGCTGTAGAAAGGGCACAACAAGCTTTCAAGGACTTGAAAAAGGTAGGGAAATTTGTAAAGAGAAAGAAAGTTCTGTTGTTAGGTAGTTCCCATGGTAGATGTATTGGCCAACTACTGCAGGAAAATCTAGGTCCAGAGTACCAGGTCACAAACTTTTTCAAACCTAGTGCAGATCTGGGTCAGGTAACAGAGGATATAGGTTCTTTATGCAAGAATTTCACGAAGGAGGATGCCGTGGTTATAGTGGGTGGTCCGGGAATTGCATTGACAGGGACTCTGAATATTCCATAGAGAGTAACCTGGTGAAGATAGCATCAGCAACGAAGCATACAAGTGTGGGATTTGTGACTGTGTCGAGACGCCATGATCGGCCTCATTTGAACTCTTCTGTAGAGAGGGTGAACTTGGAGTTGGAGTGGCTGCTTAGGACGGATATAGGGTCCTGTGATTCCTGTGGATGCTATTGATAGGTGGGACTACTCTAGGCATGGCCTTCACCTCAATAGGAAAGGGAAGGGAAAACTGTCTGGGTTGATTGCAGAAAACTTAAGGGGGACACTGTCACAAATGGTAAAATACCAGTGGTCACAGGTGTCAGAGGGATGCCTTTTTTAGGATAGGGAAGGGGGATAGAAAACGAGTTTTGAGAGAGATTGGCAAACACACTCAGTTTGAGAAAACAGATGAACAGGAGTCAGATTTTAGCATACAGCCTCCATTTAAACAATGTTTAAAAGAAAGTGATCAGAAACTGCCAGTTCATCTTCACCAAAGCAGTTATAATCCCATTAGTATGCAGCATCAGTTATCTTTATTACACCAGAACATTCCGGGACTCAGAAATAAAGTTGATGAACTACTCATTTGTATCGATGAAATGAATTCATCTAACCAAGTTGACATAATCTGCCTCTCTGAACATCAAGTGACCACTGGTATAGGTATGTTAGACATTTCAGGATTTAAGCTAGCTTCCTACTTCTGCAGAGTAGATATGGATGGAGGAGGAGTTGCCACATTTATTAAAAACTGCCATAAATTCAGGAAAATTGACATTAATAAATTCTGTTTAGAGCAGCATCTAGAAGCATGTGCAACAGAAGTAGAGTTCCATAACAGATCCTATATAATAGCAACTATTTACCGAGCACCTGCAGGAAATTATAATCTATTCATAAATCATCTAAAAGCTCTTTTGGGTTATTTAACAGGAAGAAACAAAGAAATTTTGATTGCTGGTGACTTTAATACAGATTTTCTAATGCAATCTTCCAGTAAACATTTACTGCAGTTAGTAATGTTGTCTTTCAATCTAACTCACACTGTAAACTTTTCAACTAGGATCACTAAATCCTCAAGGACAGCCATTGATAACATTTTTATAGACAGATCAAAGGAACAAAATCATACCATAAAACCTGTAATAAATGGACTATCAGATCATGACATGCAGCTCCTTGTTTTAGATGTAAATTCTAAGCAGATTATCAAGACTGCTAAATCTCAGCACAGGAGAGTATTCAATCAACCAAAAATTTAGTGTTTTATAAAACTGCTCAAAGATATGAACTGGAAAGATGTTTATAGTGCTCATGACATGAATGAAAAAAATAACACATTCATGAACGATGTCAGTACCATGTTTGAAAACTGTTTTCCTCTAAAAGTTACTCAAATTAAACAGAAGTCTATAATAAAACCATGGATCACACAAGGAATAAATATTTCCTGTAAGACAAAAAGGAAAATGTATCTGTCGACCAAGAATAGCTCCAAAGCTGATGATTTAGCTAAATACAAGGAATACTGTAAAATATTAAAAAAAAGTAATTCAGACATCTAAACAAATGCACTACGAGAAAAAGATAGCAATGTCAGCGAACAAAATAAAAACAATATGGGATATAGTGAAAGAGGAGACTGGTAGAACCAGAAAGGAATAGGAGCAAATAGCACTAAGGGTAGATGACACATTAGTAACCGATGGGCATAGTGTGGCAAATCTATTTAACAAGTACTTTAAATCCGTTACTGATAGAATAGGATTGTCAGGATCAGTAAATAATGTCCTTGAATATCTGAACCTAGCCTTTACAAATAGCTTCAGGTACATGAATATGTCACTCACTTCACCAAAAGAAATAACTTCCTTAATAAAATCTTTAAAAACAAAGCATTCTAGTGGTTATGATGAAATATCAACAAAGTTAATTAAGGTATGTTCTTGTGAGTTTAGTACAATTCTAAGTTACTTGTGTAACCAGTCAATTATAACTGGGACATTTCCTGACTGGCTGAAATATGCAGATGTTAAGCCTCTATTCAAGAAAGGGGATGAAGAGATGTCATCAAACTACAGACCAATTTCACTTTTGCCAGAATTCTAAAAAATTTTAGAAAAAGTAATGTACAGGCAGCTTCTCAACCATCTGACCACAAATAACATATTATCAAGAACACAGTTTGGATTTCTGAAGGGTTCTGATATCGAAAAGGCTATTTACACCTACAGTGAAAATGTACTTAATTCATTAAATAATAAGTTACAAGCAGCAGGTATTTTCTGTGATTTGTCAAAGGCATTCGATTGCGTAAACCACAACATCCTTTTAAATAAATTAGAATTCTGTGGTGTCACGGGCAGTGCTGCAAAATGGTTCAAGTCATACCTCGCTAACAGGAAACAAAGGGTGTCAGTGCAAGGGAATAGTGAATTAAGTCATCAGTCATCATCAGAATGGGAAGAAATTACATTTGGTGTACCACAAGAATCCATCTTAGGGCCATTGCTTTTTCTTGTGTACATTAATGATCTCTCATTAGTTCACTGCCAGAAGCAGAGTTCATTTTGTTTGCAGATGACACAAGTACTGCAATAAATAGTATGTCGAGTGTAGTTCTAGAAAGATCTGCTAATTATATTTTCATGGATATTAATAAATGGTTTAAAGCCAACTCACTGACATTAAACTTCAAAAAGACTCACTATATGCAATTCAGAACCTGTAAGAGGTTTCCACCCAGCATATGCATAAAGTACGAAGAAGAGCAGATAGAAGAGGTTGACAGTCTTAAATTCCTGGGATTACAACTTGATAATAAATTCAGTTGGGAGGAGCACACCACAGAACTGCAGAAACGCCTTAACAAGTCTGTATTTGCAATTCGAGTGTTAGCAGACATAGGCGACAGAAAAGTGAGAAAGCTTGCATACTTTGCCTACTTTCATTCCATAATGTCATATGGTATGATATTTTGGGGTAACTCTTCAAGTCAAACAAAAGTTTTCAGAGTCCAAAAGTGTGTAATACGTATTATTTGTGGAGTAAATTCATGGACATCTTGTAGAAACCTCTTCAAAGAACTGGGTATACTAACTACTGCCTCTCAGTATATTTACTCCTTAATGAAATTTGTCCTAAATAATATATCTCTTTTTCCAACAAACAGCTCAGTTCATACATACAATACCAGGAACAAAAATGATCTGCACAAGGACTTAAAAGCACTTACTTTAGTTCAAAAAGGGGTCCACTACTCAGGAACACTCATCTTCAATAATTTGCCAGCAAACATAAAAAATTTAGTTACAAATAAAGATCAGTTTAAAAGGAGCCTGAAAGACTTACTAGTGGCCAACTCCTTCTACTCCATTGACGAATTTTTTAATAGAAACAAATGATGTGATGTATATATTCATACTATTAGTATTATTATTTCAGCTTAAAAAAAAAAAAAAAGAAGAAAAGTGACATGTTCCACATCCACGAGGATCTCCTCAACATGGAACTATGGAATGAAAATTAATCTAATCTAATCTAATCTAGGGAAATCACAGAAAATCTAAATCAGGATGGCCAGATCAAGATCAGACCTCCTCACTTCCAAATGAAAGAGCAGCCAGTTTAAAGCAGCGCACTTTCAGTCAGTTTATTCCTAGTGTACAAAGTCATAATACAAATAAATGTATAAGGGGTGATGCTACAGAAAATGTGTCTTTACAGTCACAATTATTAAGGTGAGGATCTAAAATTTTGAATGTGCGAAGGAAAAGAGCTGTATTTTAATGCTAATATATAGTAAAAGACCCAGGATTCTTATTTTGGCACAGATATGTTTTTTAATTGTATTCTTTTAAGAAGCTATAAATGAAACTCTAATCATTTTATTGTAAGGTCCTAAGAAGGTTAAAAGATCACTGAACTATGATCATTAATTTGTCTTTAAAACATTATTATTTACAAAGTTTAGAATTAGTGCAATCAAAATCAATTTCTTTTGCTAACATACAATTCGATACCTAAATCAGAATTTAACTGAAAGTATTATATTTTCTTAGTTTCACTGGGACAGCAACATGTTTTGGACAATTTCTGAAAATTTCATAGCATTTGTTCATATATGTGGTGGGAAAAGGCTTCTAGCGATGTCAAAAGTGTGCAACTGTGATAAACCAGTGTTGTTAATATATTTCAACAAGTAACTGGCGTACCTGTGTTTTAAAATCTTCCTTATTGATACTCCTCGCCCTTCAGGTTTCTCTTCTGTCTGGCCTGTATTTGTAGATTAGAGAACACACTGACAGCTTCACTGAGCCTGCCCTGATAGATGGTGTAAAATGCTTTTGTAGTAAACTCACACCAACTCCCTCTGACACTTCAATTCTGCCATTACTTCTCTCACTGAAATATAAAAGTGAATCATAGACACCTATTTTCAGTAAATCTTGTCCAAAAGTCCTTTTTGAGCATCTGATCCATATTAAATTATTTAGGCTATTATTTGCATTTTAGGTTTTCCCATGCAGACAGTTCCTTAGTAAATCAGGGGTTTACAAGAAACTTGAATGTGGGCTTAATTGTATTCATGATAGGTTCAGGTAGTAAGTGCTTATGTGGACAGGTTTCATTTACTGTGTTGTACTTACACCAGTCGTCTTTCCGGTACAGATCACGTGTTGGTCTTAAGTCAGTGGATAGCTTGTGATGGTAAACTGCCCACACAGTATGACTCAGTCAGACCTCTAAATTGTTAGTGGTTTTGCCAACTGATCTCCCCTAATGTAACTGGAGAGAATCATTTTCTTTAAGAGGAAACCTGCCATTCCTACTAGTTGTTTTCCACCATCAAGCATTTCACATTTCTTTTCCTTTTGCAAGTGATGAAGCCTACCGTAAAGCCTCTTTAGGCTGTGACCAACACACTCAAGCTTTTCTATTGAAGTATTGTATGGTATGTTATCACAACTTTGAAAAAGGAAGAATCCTCATCACCTTTTGCCCAATGACTCGAAACATTTAAGTGGCTGCAAGTGTGGAGTTTAACATTTCTAATATTTATATCAGTATAAAATACTTTTGAAAAATCAGTTTTTTGAACCCAAATCATAGCTTCTCCCCTTAAAAATGTAAAAGGCTAGTGCTACACTGCTCAACCATTTCTAACTCCCAGTTGCTGCACACACAACACACAATATACACACATTGTTTCATAATGTAATGCTACACACACTATCAGCAGATTGTACAATATACACATCTGTTCTTTTTTTTCCAGTTTTTTGAACTGGAAAACAAAAGAACAGATGTGTATATTGTACAATCTGCTGATAGTGTATGTAGTCTTACATTATGAAACAATGTAGACCTCAGTACTAAGCTGCCAAGTATTGACAATGGTGTTTTGGCAAAATTGCGTAAAATGAATAATTCTCAGTCAATCTTTGGAATAAGAAATAACTCACTGATGTCACAGTTTGTATGAATCACAAGCCCCACAGGCTTTTTTGTGTTTTCTTACAACCACACGAACACTTGAGACTCATATGATCCATCTGATGGATCATCACATACTGAACAGTAGACTAGTTTGTCTGACTGTTACTCTAATTTTGGGAAACAGTGAACAAATCAGTTTTTATTCCACTACAAGAAATGTTATTTATACTTTTTTTCTTTTCGTTGTGTTCAAATTAGTGCAACATATTTTACTTCAATTTTTCTGCATGGATGAGGAATTTGGTCAATTCTTTCCTTCTTGAATATGTTTTGCTTATTTTAATTTTATTGTTATCTTGGTATTCATAGTATAATAATCCTTTACTGTAGCCCACTTTCTAAATTTTGCTGTGTCATTGTGTCTACCTTCATGATCTGTTAAATGATTTGGCACATTTTGGAAATCAAACCCCACTGTTTGGGTTTCAGTCCTTGTGAATTTTATAACCTTGTTACACTGCCCAGTTGCTAAATACCTAAGTGTGGCAGCCTATCTATGTTCTGCTGAAATGCTTTCACACATTACCTTGTCTGATTTCCATAGCAGAGAGCTCATCATTTCTAAAAATAAAAACCCCATCTTCAGGCCACAAGTGGCCCATTGAGACCATCCAACCACCGTGTCATCCTCAGCTGAGGATGTGGATAGGAGGGACGTGTGGTCAGCACACTGATCTCCTGGTCGTTATGCTGGTTTTCTTTGACCGGAGAAACTACAACATTAAAGTACAATTTGTGGCACCAGTTGTTCCACATCAAAAATGAAATGTACTCACCTAAAAGCACATCAAAATTATAATGACTTATTCTTAAGTAGTACTTGTAATCCCCAGGTACATTATCTCTGTGACTCTCTTAATCAGACCGAGGTGGCTGAAATGTTGCCTTTCACACATTCTTCCGAGAAATACATGAGTACACAGTGTACAAACCACCACTGACTCACAGTTTTCTTCTTCTATTGTCCATACTAACTTCCTGTTGATACTACACACATCCAATCTGATATGGGCTGCACAAGTGTTTTCTATGCAATATACACACATCAAAAAATGTTTTGCGTCATCCCAGTTCCCAGAACTCCTGAAGATAGATGTTGACTGTGGATATTGTATCACAGACACAGTCCCTTTGACTGTTCAGAGATGCCACTAAACCCACCCAAAGATGTAAACAACCATGCATGAGCAGTGCCCATTAGATGGAAGGGGTCTGACAGCCAATCAGTTCCAAACATTCCACTAGGTAGGAGGTACACAGCTCACATTGTCTGTAGTTCAACCATGCCTAGACGATCAATACCACAGTTCGATTGTGTCCACATTGTTATTTTGTGCCAGGAAGGGCTCTCAACAAGGGAAGTGTCCAGGCATCTCGGAGTGAACCAAAGCAATGTTGTTCGGGCATGGAGGAGATACAGAGAGACAGGAACTGTCGATGACATGCCTCACTCAGGCCACCCAAGGGCTACTACTGCAGTGGATGAGTGCTACCTACAGATTGGGGCTCAGAGGAACCCTGACAGCAATGCCACCACATTGAATAATGATTTTAGTGAAGCCACAGGAAGTCATGTTACATCTTAAACTGTGCACAATAGGCTGCATGATGTGCAGCTTTACTCCCGATGTCCATGGTGAGGTCCATTTTTGTAACTTTGACACCATGCAGTGGGGTACAATGTGCCCAACAACATGCCATATGTACTGCTCAGGATTGACATCATGTTCCCTTCACCGTTGAGTGTTGCATATGCCTTCAACCAGACAATCGTCAGAGACGTGTTTGGAGGCAATCCGGTCAGGCTGAATGCCTATGAGAATTCGCACCCCGATTGTGCACGTCTTGTGAATGACTTCCTTCAGGATACCGACATCACTCGACTAGAATAGCTAGCATGTTCTCCAGACATGAACCCTATCAAATATGCCTGGGACAGATTGAAAGGGGCTGTTTATGGATGATATGATCCACCAGCCACTCTGAGGGATGAAGGATCTATGCTGAATCGCTGTTCATGAATGGGAAAATCTGGACCAACAGTGCCTTGATGAACTTGTGGATAGTATGCCACGATGAATACAGGTATGCATGAATGCAAGAGGACATGCTAATGGGTATTAGAGGTACCAGTTTGTACAGCATGCTGGACCGCCACCTCTGAAGGTCTCGCTGTATGGTGGTACAACACGCAATGTGTGGTTTTCGTGAACAGTAAAAAGGGTGGAAATGATGTTTATGTTGATCTCTATTCCAATTTTCTGTACAGATTTTGGAACTCTCGGAACTGACGTGATGCAAAACTTTTTTTGATGGAGTCAGCAGATAGTGTCTCTGTGTGGGCCTTGTGAGAGACTGGCTGCAGCTGCATGTTTGGGATCTGGGTTGGGATGCACCAACAGTGTCAGTAATAGTCACTGCCACTGATTTGTCACTGCGCACAGAAGCTAAGCCTTGAGGATTCTCTAAGCTGTAGCAGTGTCTTTCATCAAGACTCATGTTGAAATTTCTCCATTAGCATGATCTCTGCCTAGCACTCTGAAAAGTTTTCTATGTGCATATCCATGCACTTGATTAACCAAATCAGGTTCTTCTTCTTAATACAGTTATCTTACATCAACTTCTGTAGCTGTTTCATAACACCCTCTTTTGTCACATTAAATGGCACCACACACAAGCAATATATCACTGGCTATTAGATTAGATTAGATTAGATTAATACTAGTTCCATGGATCATGAATACGATATTTTGTAATGATGTGGAACGAGTCGAATTTTCCAATACATGACATAATTAGGTTAATTTAACAACATACTTAAGTTAATATAACAACTTTATTTTATTGTGTTTTTTTTGTTTTTCTTTATTTTTTTTCCTTAATTTATATCTAAAAATTCCTCTATATTTTATTGTGTTTTTTTTTCTTTATTTTTTTTTCCCTTAATTTATATCTAAAAATTCCTCTATGGAGTAGAAGGAGTTGTCATTCAGAAATTCTTTTAATTTCTTCTTAAATACTTGTTGGTTATCTGTCAGACTTTTGATACTATTTGGTAAGTGACCAAAGACTTTAGTGCCAGTATAATTCACCCCTTTCTGTGCCAAAGTTAGATTTAATCTTGAATAGTGAAGATCATCCCTTCTCCTAGTATTGTAGTTATGCACACTGCTATTACTTTTGAATTGGGTTTGGTTGTTAATAACAAATTTCATAAGAGAGTATATATACTGAGAAGCTACTGTGAATATCCCTAGATCCTTAAATAAATGTCTGCAGGATGATCTTGGGTGGACTCCAGCTATTATTCTGATTACACGCTTTTGTGCAATAAATACTTTATTCCTCAGTGATGAATTACCCCAAAATTAAGTCAGCCAGAGCTGCTCCTGCACGTTCTGCTACACCCACAACAAGCGCTAAGTCCCTGGCATCAAGTGGGTGAGCAGCAAGCCACCTTTCAGGAGCAGGCACGCCTGCTAAGATAGGTTGTGCTATCTGTTGGATACTGCCAGCACCCACCACTCGCCGTCCACTGCCTGCTGAACCAAGCTGCACTTGCTGCAATCGTTGGGCATATAGTTTGACACGTTCCAAGAACTCGTGCTGTTCAAGAGCATGTGGACCCAGGGCAGAAATGTCACCTGCAGTCAGTTGCTTACTTCAACACCAGCACACGAGCAGATTCAACCAGTATTTCAAATATACTGTGTTGTATACTTCTGCCATGGAAAAAAGTTCAGTAGCAATCACAATTGATCTCTGTTTGATGTCTGCATCTTAAAAGTCCACAATTCTTTATTCATTTATTAGTCTTTGAGTTTAATTACAAGTATTAATTAACACTTCTGGAATTGAAATCTCGATACAACTACAGAAATATTATCAATAGCAGCACTGCTGATTTCCAGGGCTTTCATTTTAAATTATTTAAGGGAGAGTTAGATTATGAAAATGACAAGAGTATTTAAGTATACCTGAAGAATAAATATACCTAACGACTGAGATTAAATGTCCACCTAATATTAGCCCCAAGACTGTTTACATGTCATAAACTTTAATAATACATGAAGTCATTTCATAAATAACTTAAAATTGCCAGTGAAAAAGATTCTTCCCCATGTCTGGACAGCAGGCATATTATCTGCCAGACTTCTTACAGTTTCTGTTTGTAAAGGCCAATCCTAGGTATCAAAGGGCAGTATTTGCCGTGTCTGACAACCCTGTCTTATCAGTAACAAATATAAAGCAGACATTAAGGAAATCTGTCATGAAATACACACTTGTTACATATAATTTGCACTTAAGTCAATCTGTTCCACCTTATCTCTGGCTCTACCAGTTTCTTCCTCTATGTTCCACATTATATTCCTTTTGTTGTCATGTGGGTATGCTTTTCTCAAGGCATTTGCTTTGCAGTCTGGATTACTTTCTTCAGTATCTGCTGTAATGAGCTACACTATCAACATCAGAGTTGTTCCTGACACATAGATACATTTTCCTTTTCCTCCAGGAAACCAAAATCTATTGTGTAACACTGTTTGTCACAGTCTTTCTTATGATGTCTTCCAAGCTGTATTTCTGTTAGTGGATATCACATCCATTATTTTTAGAAAGCACTCAATGATCATTCCCAAGAACATTCAGCCTGAACACGAGCCCTGTGTGTGCTCAAATGGCTAATCAACTAATCCCTCATACTAACAGCCTAACATGAGCTGCAGTGAACCAATGATTTCCCTTCTCTCTCTTTCTCTCTCTCTCTCTTACAGACACACACACACACACACACACACACACACACACACACACACACACACTAATCTTTTAATATCTATAGAACATGTGTTACCAGTCTGTAATGCACATACTGACACTATGCAAAAGATAGATGTTATCTCATATCTCAACAGCCATTGTAGAACACTCCTGGGCCTCTGATTTACTTTTACAAAATGCATAATTATAACATGGCATTCACTGTCTTGAATCCTTTATCAGGTTAATAAATGCATAATAAAATAATTCAAATCCACCAAAGGATCATAGTACTGTTATTATTCGTAGTCTTAACAATGATCAGAATCACTAATCTGTCATATATAAAACAGAGTGTATGTCGATGATGTCTTCCCAAATCCCTGCTCAACCAAATTTGGCACAAAAACAGCTGGCCTCACAAGGATCAGCACTGTGGGATTTATAACCTTCTAGCTCAAATAGCAGCAGAGATAGGGCACAAACTTTTTTTTTCAGCCCCTAAGATACAGGCTGCCTGCATGACAGGTATGTTGCATGGGAACAGTATCAGCCTGCCAAATCAGTCTGCTTTGCAGTGCAGCCTTAATTTCGGGGGCAAGAAATGGTTTTCTGGGCCCTAACATGTAGACTGCCCTGTATGACAAGTGTGTTGCATTGTAGTAGTATTGGCCTGCTGTATCGACCTGTTTTGTCTGGCTTCCTGTACATCAGGAACAAATAAATTATTTTCAAGCCCCTGATGTGTAGCCTGCCCTTCAAGACAGGTGTGTTGTGATAGTAGTATTTGCTTGCTTTCTTGAACTGTATTGCACAGGCTACATGTGTCAATGAACAAGGCTGGGGACAGGTTGAGTTGGATAGAGGGGCAGATGATCAGAGAGAGAGGGAAGGAGTAAATGGACATAGAGGGAGATGGATGAGGCAGTGTTGAAGGGCAGTGGGCAGGTGGAAAAGAAAGGGTGAGAGGCAAGGACAGAAAGAGAAAGGGGGAGGAGGATATGGTCAGAGGGAGGGAGGAGGAAGATATAGTCAGGGAAGGGTGTGGAGGAAATGCACAAAGAGGGGGGAAAGAGGAGATACAAAGGTAGAGGCGGAAGAGGAGACACAAAGATAGAGATGGGAGGATGAGATGGGTAAAGGGAAGAAGAGGTGGACACAGAGGGGGGGAGGAGGAGGTGTGTTCAATGCATGTGGTGAACACATATGCATTTGGAGCCACAGGGAAATGGCAAGTGTTCCAAAACTTCTAATGAGAAGTAAACAATTTCACATACTTCATGCACTGAACACTGCCGTTTGCATCGTTTCCATATGAATGTGGACTGCTCTAAGTTTAATACAAGTTCATGTTGAAGCAATGTTAGTCTTGAATGTATTACAGTTAGTCCTTTGGAGGCACAAGTTCTCTTTACATATAAACCAAAATCTGTTGCCCAATATTGTTTGTAACCCACTTCCAAGCTGTTTTCCATCTAGTGGGAATTGCATCCAGTACTTTTTCCCCAGAAAGCAATTGATTATCATTCCCAAGAACATTCTGCCTGAGCATAAGCTCTGTAGAAAGGAGTCACCAAAACTGTGTTATTCCTTGTCTTATATGGTACATCTACAGATAATAAACTGAAAGCAAACTAAAATTCACAACAGAAATAAGTTGTAAAGGAATAAGAGACAGAAACCTAGGAAATAACAATAAAAATGATCATTTCATAGCTTTTAACACCAAATATTAGACATTTAATTTTCACAGAAATTTACCACAGTTATAACAATCTGACATCAATTTTTAGCTTACATCTTTTACAGATTTGCCATTGAAAAAGTGTATACACTAATATAAATATCCATATTACAACTGAATGAAGTAGTTGTAATTTCTGTTTCTAATGCGACTTCATTCTCTGACACAGCAGTGTATTTCTTCACTCTGATTAAAGTACCAAATTTTCTCCCAGTAATACATTGACAATTACGACAATTTGAATAGTCAATGAGACACTAATAATGCATACCTAACATATGTATACATTTAACATCCACT
This sequence comes from Schistocerca nitens, assembly GCF_023898315.1. Lineage (NCBI taxonomy): Eukaryota > Metazoa > Arthropoda > Insecta > Orthoptera > Acrididae > Schistocerca > Schistocerca nitens. The sequence goes on from NC_064616.1 coordinate 778,034,170, forward strand.
TTTTCTTTTTACTTTACAATGTATGTATAAATTTCCATGTATAACTGATAGAAATCAAAAGTGCATGTCTTTCAATGAAAATTCTGTGATTATTTGCTGGTAAGAGAATTACAATACCAATTAACCAAAAACAATCATAAGTATTAATTCATATTCAGCAATCTCATATGTCAAATACTCCTATTCTGCAGAAGTAGATTCTCACACTTAACCACAATTACAATAGAATAGTCAATGATAACCCAATAATAGATGCCTGCCATATGTATACATTGAACATTCACATTTTTTTAAAGTTTCCAATGTATGTATAAAGTCCCAGATATAACAAATTGAAATTAAATGTGTATACTTTTCAATGGAAATTCTGTTAATGTATGTATAAATTCCCAGGAATAACCAACTGAAGTTAAAAGTACATACTTTTCAATGGAAATGCTGTTAATGTTTTCTGGTAATGGAGCTATGCAATAAAAATACCAATAGACCAAAAACAATAACAAATATAAATTCATATTCAGCAATCTAACATGTCAACTACTCTTATTCTACAGGTTATTCTCACAGTTAATCACAATTAGACTACTCAATGAGACACCAATAATAGACACCTATCATATGTAAACATTGAACATCCACTTTTTTTTTTTTTTTTTTTTTTTTTTTTTTTTTTTTTTTTACAATGTATGCATAAATTTCCAGGCATAGCAGACTGAAATCAAAAGTGCACAACTTTCAATCAAAATTCTGTGAATGTTTCCTGGTAACAAAATTACGTAATGACAATGCCAGTTAACCAAAAAAACAACAAATATGAGTACATATTCAGCAGTATAACATGTCAACTACTCTTAGTTCTACATGTGATTTTCACAGTTAATTGCAGTTAGATTAGTCAATGAGACACAAATGACATACACCTACTATATGTAAATGCCGAGCATCCACTTGTTTTTAGTTTCTAATGTATGTTTCCAGGCATAACCAGTTGAAATCAAAAGTGAAAATGAAAATTCTGTGAAAGTTTTCTGGTAACAGAATTATGCAGTAACAATACCTATTAACCAAAAACAATAACTAATATGAATTCATATTCAGCAGTAAAGCATGTCAACTACTCTTAGTTTTACATGTGATTCTCACACTTAATCACAATTACAATAGTCAGAGACACACCAATAATAGACACCTACCATATGTAAACACTGAACATCCACTTTTTTTTAGTTTACAATGTATGAAAAATTTCTGGGGATAACTGATTGAAATAAAAAACTGCATACATTTCAGTGGAAATCCTGTGAAAGTGTGCTGCTAATAGAATTATGCAATAACAATATCATTTAATCAAAAACAATAACAAATATGAATGTATATTCAGCAATCTACATGTCAACTATACTTAGTTCTACAGGTGATTCTCACAGTTAATCACAATTAGAATAGTCACTGAGACACCAATACTAGACACCTACCAATATGTAAATACTGAATATTAGCTGTTTTTATAGTTTACAATGTATGTATAAATTTCCAGACATAACTATTTGAAATCAAAGTGCAACCTTTCAATGAAAATTCTGTGAATCTTTTCTGGCAACAGAATTATGCAGTGACAATATCAATTAACCAAAAACAATAAAAAATATGAATTCATATTTAGTAATCTAACATGTCAACTACTCATAATTCTACAGGTGATTCTCATAGTTAATCACAATTGCAACAGTCACTGAGACACCAATAATAGACACCTACAATGTGTAAAAACTGAACATCCACTTTTCTTTCTTTTTAGTTTACAATGTATGATAAATTTCCTGCGATAACCGATTGAAGTCAAAAGCGCAAGCCCTTCAGCAAAACTCTTGTGAAATTGTGCTGGTAACAAAATTATGCCATAACAATACCAGTTGACCAAAAACAATAACTAATATGAATTCATACTCAGCAATCTAACATTTCAACTTCACTTAGTTCTACAGGTGATTCTCACAGTTAATCACAATTAGAATAGTTACTGAGACACCAATAACAGACACGTACTATATGTAAACACTGAACATCTACTTTTTTTTAGTTTACAATATATAATAAATTTCCAGGCATAAATGATTGTAATCAAAAGCACATACCTTTCAATAAAAATTCTGTGAAACTTTGCTGGTAACAGAATTATGAAATAACAATACCAATTAACCAAAAACAATAACAAATATGAATTTATATTCAGCAATCTAGCAGAATGTCAACTACTCTTAGTTCTACAGATAATTCTCACAGTTAATCACAATTAGGATAGTTAATTAGTTAATGAGACACCAATAATAGACACCTATCTTATGTAAGCACTGAACATCCACTTTCCTTTTTCTTTTTTTTCACTTTTTTTTTTTTTTTAAACACAATATACGTATAAATTTCCAGGAATAACTAATTGAAATCAAAACTGCATACTTTTCAATGTAAGTTCATGTTAATATTTTCTTGTAACAGAATTATGCAATAAAAATAAGAATTAACCAAAACAATAACAAATTTGAATTCATATTCAGCAATCTAACATGTCAACTACTCTCAGTGCACACGCACACACATACTTGCACTCATGCACATGCAGGTGCACGTGCACAATCTTTCACACACACACACACACACACACACACACACACACACACACACACACACACAATTCTGCCACTCAAGACTAGATTCATAAAAAGATGGGCACAATAACTCTTTTTACTTCTTTGAAAAACTTTTCATATAAAAAAATGTAAATTATTTTGTACTTTCATGATATTCTATTACAACATAAATGTAATAAAAAATTAACAAAACATACATCATGGACAATTTTACATATATCAAATGCACATGATTATATATGGTATGTAACATTATCCTCATGCTGCAGAAACATTTGACCACCATTTGGTCACCATCTGCCATGTAGTATTCAAGCGAGGTAACTGTAGGTATCTCTTTGGTTCTCTGCTCGTTCCAAATATTCCTTCTCAATTAGTATATCAATACATTTCTGTAAGAATTCAAGACAACAATGATTATTTATGCATTAAACACAATTATGTCTTCATTATTCATAAGAAATCAGTTAAGAATTTCAGGTTCAACTATAAAGATCAATCTAATATTAAAGCTACAGAGCTGTAAGGATAAAATAATTTTATTAATCTACACCACATGTTACTTACTTTGATAACATGAACTCTGGGTTTAAATCTTGATGCCAACTGCTCTAATACTTCAGCAACAAGTTGCTGGTGCTTCAGTGTTTTTCTCATTTTCAGTATTCTCACTATGGCTGCCTGTATTAATATTTTGCGATCTTCTTCGATAGTCTTCTGTGTTGCCTCTTGATCATGTCTCAATTCTGATTTCAATGGTATGTTGATATTCACCCTGAGTTTCTTACTGGAAGAGAGGGAAAACTATGATGAGGGTATTTAATATACAGAATATTATTATTTTGAAACAGAAATTATTACCAGAGAAACTGCCACAGGCTGAAAAAAATTATTCATAAGAGGCCTTCAACACAAGGAGGTTGTGTCTTCAATACCCTAATTCTATCTATTTTTACCATGCATTTGAATGCAAATTACTGAACAGATAAAGCTAGTGAGTGGCGTACTTTTTGTAGCTTGAACATAATGCTATAACAGAAGTAGGTTGCAAATCACTTTCATCATCTTCAGAGTGAAGTAGCTTTGTTTTCATGAGAACTTGAATGACCTGTACTAGTACATCAAGACTAATTTGAGTTGATTCCTGAAGCTGTTGCACTGTCCAGACCTCACTCAAATTATACTGCAATAATACTGCCATCTGGAAGGTTGATGCCTGTAATGTATACCTGAAACAAAACATCATTTTGATGGAAACATTCAACAGAACATTAAGAGTTTCATAGTAATGGCAGTATTAAACTATGTACTAAAGAAAGGTTGATGCAAACATTCAGCTGAGCAATAAGTGTTTCACTGTAATGGCAATATTAAACTATTTATTAAAGAAAGGCATCCAAAAACACTGGACAACGGGTACAAAAAAGGACCAAACATCCTCACAAACTTTTCAGTAATGTTATCAGGTCTGCAGCTCAATAGCAAGAAATTTTTCCCCTCTAAGTTGATATACTAATTTTTAAAAAATGGCATGAGCATTAGAGCTTAACTTCTGACTGACACCAAATATTAAGCTATGGTTGGAAAAGAAACTGAGCATGGGTTTATTGAAGGAAACATATAGCATTTGTCTGACATAAATTTTGGAAACCACTGTAAACCTAAATAAAGATTGAATGAACACTAATCTTTTTGAATGCAAGTCTAAACCACTATACCAGCTTGTCCACTCTTATGAAGTTGTTTAATCATGCCTTATAAAAAATCATATTTCTATCAAGTTTCTGTTGTTGACAAATGCAATATGGCCAGGGGAAAAGCATATAAACATTTGTTAATATGTGAAATTAATTTAATGCACTGAAATGAAATCTATAGACTGATGGGTATGAAAGCGATTAAGATGCAATGACATCAGTGCAAATCATTCAGATATAGTGAACCTGCAATGTAATGAATAAGTGACAAATGAAATTCTGTGCCAGATTGGTCTTCAAACCTGGATTTCCTGCTTATCACAATCAATCACCTTAATCATTTGGCTATATCAGCCCATCTCCAGGCCTAATTCAAACATTCATTTTATTTATGTTTCCACAAACAATTTCTGAACATTACTACAGGGGTTCTCCCATAAGGTATGTCAGAATAGCATCTTTGGGGGAATGAAGTCAGTGGAGGACCATGACTTACCATGCAACAAAGTGATTCAAAAATACAATTGCAAACCTGATGGACAGGTTCCCTACAGCAAAACAAGGCAAAAATTTCATATAAGCATATGTAGTTTATTAAGAAACTTTGTGTTCAACACATCAGTTACATGTTGTAACTGAAATAGTTATTAACTTAGAAACTCATAATAAATGTTCAAAATGTCCTGTTGCTTCCATAAACATATGCATTTGCTGAATCATGGCTTGTCATGCCCTTTCAAATACACTCTGTTCCGCAGTGTTCTGTGCCACATTGATGATGAGTTTTTTCATCTGTCTTGACAGCTGCACGAACAATTTTTTAAGATGCCACAAGAGACATAACTCCAAAGAACTCACTTTGGGAGAATATGGAACTGGTCCTCCCCTACCTATTGACATGTCATGTAGGTACCAGTCAGTTAATCTCAAACACTAAGACTAAAATGTGGTGCAACATTATCATGCCATCTAGGATACTATGAGTCAAAGCTTTCTCTGAATGAGTGCTCTGAAGTTGTTGGGTTGCACTTGGAAAGCCACCTAATGTAAAGTTTCATTAATAACTCAAAAACTAAGGATTTTTGGACATTTTCCTTGTTTTGGTGTAAGGGACATGTCCCAAAGCCTGTAAAGTCATTTTTTAATCACATTGTGTATGAAATTAATTAAACATATCTAAAAACAAAGATGATGTAACTTACCGAACGAAAGCGCTGGCAGGTCGATAGACACACAAACAAACACAAACACACACACAAAATTCAAGCTTTCGCAACAAACTGTTGCCTCATCAGGAAAGAGGGAAGGAGAGGGAAAGACAAAAGGATGTGGGTTTTAAGGGAGAGGGTAAGGAGTCATTCCAATCCCGGGAGCGGAAAGACTTACCTTAGGGGGAAAAAAGGACAGGTATACACTCACACACACAAACATATCCATCCACACATATACAAACACAAGCAGACATATTTGGTCTTTAAATATGTCTGCTTGTGTCTGTATATGTGTGGATGGATATGTGTGTGTGTGCGCGAGTGTATACCTGTCCTTTTTTCCCCCTAAGGTAAGTCTTTCCGCTCCCAGGATTGGAATGACTCCTTACCCTCTCCCTTAAAACCCACATCCTTTCGTCTTTCCCTCTCCTTCCCTCTTTCCTGATGAGGCAACAGTTTGTTGCGAAAGCTTGAATTTTGTGTGTGTGTTTGTGTTTGTTTGTGTGTCTATCGACCTGCCAGCGCTTTCGTTTGGTAAGTCACATCATCTTTGTTTTTAGATATATTTTTCCCACGTGGAATGTTTCCCTCTATTATATTGATAAAATTAATTAAACACACTGAAATGAAATGGACAGATTGATAGGATGTAACCAATGATGATGCACTGACATGGAATGATATCAGTGTGTAGCATCTTTGGTAGAAGAGTTTACAAATCATAGATGGAAACATCAGTGACAATGAACACTGGAATCAGGCCTGTAGGTATGCTCAGATAGTGTAAAGATTAATGTGACTGCTCCCGATAAGCAGGAAATCTGGGTTCAAGTCCCAGTATGATACAGATTTTCAACTGTCCCTACATATTAATTACATTGCAGTTTCAGCATATAAGAAAGGTTTGCACTAACTTAATGTCACTGTATCTTTCTTCAGTTCACTCTCATCAATCTATTCATTTCAGTTCAGCACATTTAATTAATTTCATATACAAGATTATTCATAAGTACCTCCGGGGCTTTAGAAGATGACTACAGAAAAACTACAAGACATACAGAAAAAATGACACATATCAGTGTCTCTCCAAGTTTCGATTCTTAATACACACTGTGGCATAGTTGCGTGGTGTGCCCCTAGTGGGCAGGTATCTTAGAACACAGCAGATAACGGACCAATGTTTGTGTGCTTAGAGTCTTGAACTTGCTAAATGTGGTTCAATTTTGACTTTGTACCAAATAGGACATAAAAAGACTCCAACAGAGAAAATAATCCATGGGAGTTATAACACAGTCTATGAGGTTGGCTGTTTACGAGGTGCAGAGAAAACAGCCATCCAAGATCCCCAGGAGAGAAGATGGACTGTGTGTGGGAATCATAGATCAGAATCCCAAAGGAGTCAATGACTCTTGTGAGCAGAGAACTGCAGATCCCATGGTCAACTGTCTGGCCCATTCCATGTGAATGTCTGCATGTAGAGCCATACCAGCTGCAGTTATTGCATGTGCTGACTACTTCTGACAATGAGGTGCATCCTCATTTTTGCAACAGCTTCTATTGCTACCAGTGGAAGACGGTTTTCGACAGATGTTGAATCTCAGTATTGAAGCCATGTTTCATATTATTGGAAAGACATCTACTACTTTAAGTGTCTCATTTCATAATCTAATTCCCTTAGCATCACCTGATTTAATTTGACTACATTCCATTAGCCTCATTTTGCTTTTGTGGATGTTCATCTTATATCCTCCTTTCAAGACACTGTCCATTCTGTTCAACTTACCTTCCAGGTCCTCTGCCGTCTCTGACAGAATTACAATGTCATCATCAAATCTCAAAGTTTTTATTTCTTCTCCATGGATTTTACTGTTTGTGAAATACACAGACTGAATACCATCGGGGATGGCTACAATCCTGTATCACTCCCTTCTCAATCACTGCTTCCCTTTTGTGCCTCTTGACTCTTATAACTGCCATTTGGTTTCTGTACAAATTGTAAATAGCCTTTCACTCCCTGTATTTTACCCCTGCCATGTTCAAAATTTGAAAAAAAAGTATTCCAGTCAAGAATGTCCAAAGCTTTCTCCAAGTCTACAAATGCTAGAAACATAGATTTCTTTTTCCTTAACCTATCTTCTAAGGTAAGTCATAGGGTCAGTATTGCCTCACATATTCCAACATTTCTATGGAATACAAACTGATTTTCCCCAAGGTTGGCTTCTACCAGTTTTTCCATGTGTCTGTAAAGAATTTGTGTTAGTATTTTGCAGCCATGACTTATTAAACTGATAGTTTGGTAATTTCACACCTATCAACACCTGCTTTCTTTGGAATTGGAATTATTATATTCTTCTTGAAGTCTGAGGGTATTTCACTGCCTCATGTATCTTGCTCACCACTGAATACAAAAAACCACAGTGGAAAAGGAACTGTAGATGAATATGCTATTTTTGTTAGTAACACACACCACTTCACATCTCCCCCTCCCCCTTGCCAGCCCCACATACACAATTGTTACAATACACATTCTGTACAGAGTTACAAAATGTTTCTTTTCCCCACCACCACATGAAATCTTAAGACCTCAGTAGTATCATAACACATCTTTCTAATTTGTGTGGATTTTAAAATATACTAGTGCTGTAGTATTCGGCAACCACTTGAACCAGGAATCAAATTACTGAGAGCCTCAATGCATCACAAGAATTATGTAATTATGTCTTTTGAAAACTGACGAGGAAGGAAGAATAGAAGAATGAGAGGAAACACACACATGCACTTTTTTTTTTTTTTTTTTTTTTTTTTTTTTTTTTTTTTTTTTTTTTTTGTTATGGCTTAAAGGATTAAACAGTGAGGTCATCAGATCCTTGGTCATGAGGCAGGTCACCCGGAGTTAGTGAGGTCAGATAGAACTTTAACTGAATTCTGGAAGCATGTTGAAATGATAAAATCCAGATGCTGAAAGCAATATTGATACTAGAGCTGATAAATAACTTAATGGGAAGTAAAAATATATTGGTTAAGCAGGTATGTAGGTCAGGGAGAAGACAAGGGTTCCTCCAGAGCTCATCTGTGGTGAGAGGAACACAACCCACATTTGACCCCATCCATGTGATTAAGGGCAAAGAACATCTTCCAGCCAGGAAATTTGTTTTAGTGAAAGTGTGTAGGCTAACAACGTAATGGGCATCAGTTGGGCTGACAATAATAAAATAAGGGTAGAGAACTAATCAGGTCAGTAGATGGGTGGGGCATGTTAAGCATCCCTCAAGGCTCTGCACGCAACAGCGGCCATACCTCACATGAACCCCAAAGAATTACAGTTGAAGTGTTAAAAATGGAAACAGCACTCACTATTCATCACAGTGCTAGCACAAAACAGAAAAACTCATGTGGCAGGAAAAGGGCTAATTGCAAGTAAAAGCAATTAAAACAGAATAAAAGAGGGATGAGCAAGGCAACTGGCAAAGGAAGTATGGGTTCAGGGGACCCTAGACCCAGAGTGCGGTGTGAGATGCCCCAACCCAACCACACTGCCCCTGCACCAAAAGTAGTTAAAACATTATATCTGAGAATAAAAACAACTTTCATGGAGACAACAAGGGATCAGTTCAACTGTACATGAGTTGTCGGCCAATACTGGGGGCAAAGAACCCAGAACACAATGCGGAGTTTATTAGAGGGGGCAGTAGCCCACCAAAGATTGTTCCTAACTCTGAGCGAGGAAATTATTTATTTGTACCCATAAATCTTCGCTTGGGATCACCAAAGTGAATGTTGAGCAAATAACCACTTCTATAGCCAAATGGTCGATCCAGTTTATTCCCTGGGATACCCACCCCACCGGACTTGGCACCAAGGTAAATATGACTAAGTATGCAGTTTGAATAAGGTCAGAGAGAAGATCATGAATATCACACATCAGAGGCTGACAAGAGTAACATTAATCAATAATCTGGAGACTTCTCACTGAGTCAGTAGGGAGGTCAGTTAAATAAACCATAGGGCTCCATTAATGGCCAACAGCTCCATTGTAAAAACATTACACATTCTTGGCTGCAAATGTTATTACTGACTGATGGGAGGTGTAAAAGCATATCCTGCCCTATCTCTGGGTTTAGAGCCTTCGGTGTAAATGATAGTAGCATCCTGATATTCTTGAAAACCTGAGAGGTAATGATGTTGAAAGGTCATGGGAGCAAATGAAATTTTGGTCCTTGAAATAGATGAGTCTTCATTTGTGATATGGGTGCTAACCAAGAGAACGTTTGCTGGAAAACATGGCAAGTCTAAAGAGGTTAGATGGAGGTCCCAGCAGAGGGCCTCAATGTGATCCCACATGAGGTCAGGGGTCAACGCCCCTTGTATGTAAAAAGAAACTGATAAGATAGATGATTAGGAAATTATCAGATGGTGACTGTGTAAGTGAGAAAGAGTTGATACTGTCAGAACTAACAAGTAAGAGCCCACTTTGGTAAGAAGACTATCTATGGGACTAATCTGGAAGATGCCAGTGACCAGTGATGGACTAGATCCAACAATTTCAAAGCTGAAGGTTCCATTTAGCCATAAAGTTGGCAACCATGGCCCAATCAGGACAAGACCTGGATGCAGTAAATATACAGTAGAGTAGTGAGATCCTCATCCCAACAATTGTGGGCAAGTAAGCAGAGAGCGTTAAGCTTTTGAATGCAGCTACCTTTTAGTTGACAAATGCGGGGCTGCCATGTTAGCTTTTTATGAAATAACAATCCCCAAAATTGGGACTGTGCATCAACATAAATTCATGACTAGCATTTTCACAAGACAGAACTGAAAACCATAGGAAAGGGTCCAAGAAGAGGCCCTTCAGACGGCACCTTGGAGCTATAGATTGGGAGCTAAACGAAATGCAAAAATTGTTGACAAATAGCAGGAGGGGGGAGGGTATGAGGGAGGGTGCAGGTCACTTGCTGATTGATGATGGAGCTGAGGGAGATTGTAAGCCTCAAAAGCAGGCTGTTCCAACCGAGCTCCAGGGAGCCAGAGCGCTCCGGAGCGCTCCCTGCGGCAGCTCGGAGCCCGCGTGGAGGGGGAAAGAGAACTCACTGCCCTCTGGCCGCATGCAGCCGCAACTGACGCAATAATCCGTGTTTGATGACAGCTATGACTAGCCGTGGGAGCCCTGTACCTCTATTGGAGGATACCTTTCTATTCATTGAGAGGGATGTTCGTCCGCAATGTCTTGTATGTCATAAAGTATTTAATTCTGCGAAGAGGTACAATATACAACGACATTATACACGTCTTCATGCAGCACACTACGATCAGGTAGAAGGCGTTGCACGCAGAGAACTGGTAGCCAGGCTTAAGAACGACATAGCAGGAGACGTAAGTTCAAAAACAGTTTCATAATACGGAGGGTATCAAAACATGCAACATAGTTCGTGTTCTGTAATGCGTTTATAATTTTCAGGTGAATGAGAGCGGAGAAAACACAACTGAATCTGCAATTCGAGCAAGCTACAGGGTCGCTCACATCATTGCGACAAGTGGCAAGCCATTTTCGGTGGGACCACTCGTAAAATCGTGCATGGTAGCAGTTGCACAATGTTTGTTTCCAGTGGAGGTGCAGGCAATTGAAGGGGTTTGCCTGTCGAAGCAAACAATGTCTCGTTGAATCCTGGACATGGCAGTGGATTTAGAGACACAGCTCAGGAAAAAGGCGGAGAGCTTTGTTGCATTTTCGCTAGCGCTTGACGAAAGCACCGACATATCGGACTGGGCTCAGCTTGCAGTCTTTGTGCATTGTGTCGACATGGAGCTGCAAGTAACTGAAGAACTCTTGGATGTGGTACCACTCGATTACACCGCAACAGGACGTGACATTTTTGAAGCTGTTTGTGAATCAGTGGACAATATGAATTTGCCGTGGGATAAGCTCCATTCTGTAGCGACAGACGGTGCACCACAAATGATCGGGCGTCACGAAGGTTTTGCTTCTCGTTTGAAAAATAAACTCAGGGACGAATTTGGGAAAGACATTTTGACTCTTCATTGTTTTATTCACCAAGAGGCACTGTGTGCTGAAACAGTAGAGCTAGGTGGCGTAATGAAAGATGTCGTGAAGCGTGTGAATTTTGTTCGGCGTCACGGTATGAATCATCGCCAATTCAAAGGATTCCTGAAAGATATGGAAGCGGAGTATCGGGATATACCTTACCACAGTACAGTTCGTTGGCTGAGTCGGGGAAAAGTTCTTGATGTTTTCTTTGCCATTCGTGAGGACATATCCCTTTTTCTCGAAATGAAAGGGGAAGAAATGTGTTGTCTGAAAGATACAAAATGGATATCAGACCTGGCGTTCCCAGCTCATATAACTATGCATCTGAATAATTTAAATCTGTCACTGCAGGGCAAAGGGCAGCTAATCGTTGACATGCATGACCAGATCAAAGCGTTCATGGAAAAGTTACATTTATTTGAGAGGCAGATGAGTAATGGACATCTAACGTTCTTCAATCGTCTTGCTTGTTTAAAACTACCTGAAGGTACTACTTTCGGCGATTACCAAGCAAAGTTAAAGCAGCTCATCACGTCGTTTGAAACATGATTCCGAGAACTCACTACTTTGGAATTGGAACTTAAGGTGTTCAGCACACCTTTTTCAGTTTCCCCCGATGACTTGTCACCGTCACTTCAATTGGAGATAATTGATTTGCAAAATTCAACTTTGTTGGAAGAGAGGTACTACAACACGTTGGATCTGTCCCGATGGTATCGTTCATTATAGCAAAAAACATTTCCCAAGCTTCACAACAATGCCGCTCAGATCATGTGCATGTTTGGATCTACGTATTGTTGTGAGCAGCTTTTCTCAGCAATGAAAAGAGTAAAAAGTAAGGAACGATCGTTTCTTCAGGATGCAACAATGAAGGCCATCCTCCGCATTAACACTGCGAACACTTTGACGCCTGATCTTTCCGATCTTGTAATGAAAAGAAATTTTCAAGTTACAGAGGCCCAATAAATTTAGTGTGCAATTTCTTGTAAAACAGTTGTTTCTTATTTATTTCCTGAACATCGTATTTCCTGGTGTAGCATGTCACCACGTCTTAGCAGCTAAGAGTATGAGGTTGTCAATCTTGTAAGACGCAGCTGGCACATAAAAACGCTTAATTGCCGCATGCCTCAGCCAGCCGTGCCACGTGCCAGCGTGCCAGCCCACTTGAATGGTCACAGCGAGCGATATGGCTCCCTTGAGCAGGGAGCGCTCTGCGGCTCACAACGGAGCCGATGAGCTGGAACAGCCTGCTCAAAAGCCTCAGTCATGGATAAAGTAAAATGTGATGGAATCAAGTGCTGGCATGTGCCTCATGCATATAAAAAAAGATTGTTATGTGGTGTTGGCATGAAGAAAAAGCCTGTCAAATTGCTGTTCCAAACAAAACTACTTGTACACAGTCAATTGTGGATCATCCCTCTCAGAAATTACACTGGCAGGGAGGAGAAAAGTCCAACGAATTGACAACACAGCATTATTATTGGCCTACCATCCTGTCAAGCAGTTTGCAGAGAAAGTTGGTGATGCTAAATGGTCAGTAGCTGTCAATGGACAAGGGTTTCTGCCTGGTTTAAGGATTATGATGATGATGAAAATGATGATGAAAATGATGATGATGATACTATCTCAGTATTGCAAAGGGAAAATACCTTCTAGCCAAAGATGTTTAAAGATCCTGAGCAGACAGAGTCTTTGAATAACATTCAAGTGTTGGATCATCTGATTATGAATTTATCAGGGCCTGGGAGCTATTCCCAGTCAATGTTAGCTTCATTATATGTTTTGGCATGACAGGGTGGTGGGGTTTAGAATAAGGATATGTCTTCAATTTGTGTTTATGAGTGCGAAAGGTAGGTGGCTAAGAAAATGATGCCAATGCTGCTGCAAAGTGTGTCACAAAGTTATCAGCAAGAACCTAGAAACACCACTATGGAGGAAGACACCCAGGACAGCTGTTGATCTTTAATAGCAAAGTAGACAATGGGGCTTGACCAATATGGAAGATTATGAGGCATAGGCTCTCAAGGTGGAAAGTCAGAACTCACAGCACTCCTTCTTAGAGCATTTAATTAGACAGTGAGCCTTAGCAGTGAGCTGCTTCAAAGTGATGACGGTGGTTTAGTCTTTTCGTTTACATTCAGAGCTGCAGCAGTTCTATTGATTACATTATTAATGGAGAGCAGCAGGCTACTATAAGTTTTCAGTAGGTATGTAATGCACAAATAATGTATCTTGACTGACCTTGTACAGAAATCCCCTGACGAAGAGAACAACAAGAAACACTTCAACTCATAACTTTCGACGTACTTCTTTCTGACATTGTTTGATACCACACAATAAGTAACAGTAACAACAAATACAATAGCAACACCGTGCAATGATTCATCAGGAAAGCAAGCTGCCTGAAATTCTAACACAGTGCAAGCAGATAGTGTTGTGATGATGCGGTGAGGTTTGGCAACAGGTATCATGGGATTGGCAGAATGCAGTCTGTGCCTCCCACATGAGCTCACCGCCCCCCCCCCCCCCCTCAAGCCCCCATTGCTGCTTCCATCATAGCTGTCAACCTAATTTTGAACAGACTATAATTCTGAAAATTTAAGACACTGTTTGATGTAAATTCCAGCACCACCATTTTTTGTGTGTTTCCTACAAGTTATGTCAGCTATAATGTTTCCCTGAGTGATAAATCTGTCAACTTGATTTTTGGTTAGGCAGTGTTTTGAGACACATATCACCTCTACATCCTTATTGCTACAAAAATGTTGTAGTTCTAACACCTTTTTTCTTATGCAACAGATATCAGTTTGCAGCAACACAAATATTTTATTACTGTTTTTTCCTCAATCAAGCACTCATCAGACACGGTATATTCGAATCATACACATTGTAATTGTCTATTTTGAGGTTGCTGGAATGTTTACTTTTGTTAAAAAAGCATTATCATCAACACTCTCAGTCTTGGTAGAAATCAATACCATTTCACCACATTGGAAGCTATAGTCTAAACACACATCACTTTTGTCTCTGATTTCATATGAATCATACCTGAAGTCATGACCAACAACTGCCTTTACCTCCCTGTTGATGGGGAACCCAGATACTCTATGAAATCATTTCCCTATCATGTTTATTTCAATGTATATTATATTTTTAAATTGCCTGCATACATTTTATGTAACTTTATTTATCTTTTCTACTTCCTTATTCAAACAGCACCAATTATGTAGACACTGACGATCGGGTACAGAAAAAAGACTGCATCTGCATTTCTGAATTCATGCTGCCTAGATTTAAGGGAAAGCATGAAATCTTTTGCATCATTCTTTGCTATGTCCCTGCAAGAAAAATAGAAAAAATCTCTATTGTTTAGCCCTGAAATTTTTTCATGACTGACTGCAGTTGCTGCCTTGAATTTTGCACCTGGTTTTACCATATGTTGATCTAATATCTACATATACTTCGCAATTTGGAGGCTATAAGTGTAACCGTCACTTTTACATGTACTTGTTGTGGAAGTATCACTGTTATTTGGTCAATAATCACTACAGGTACCTATGGTGTCTTGAATCACATTTTCTTCATTGTTACTTTTGTTAATTAGTGATCTTATCACATGGTTCCACACTGTTTATAGTTTTAAATAGTCTGTATTAGGAAGTGTTTGGAAACAACTGTCATTCACTAAATTTCCATGCACTACACAGTGGTTTTCACTTTATGTATGCTGTTTTTATATAACACTTTTGTCCACTGCTCTGAATCGCTTGGACTATCTTGCAGAAGATATACCCAATTTTGTTTTGCTGGCGACTCAATTTTTTCTCTCTTAAGTTTTGAAAGAATTGCAAATTAGAAACACAATCTTTCAGCTTCATAAATTCATCTTTACACTTTGTACAACTTATTTTTCCACTGTGTAAGTTACAATTTTTCATGATAGTACTTTATGAACTATTACACTGGCCGCATTCTTGTATATTTGTCTACAATATTAGTGTGTCACAACTGGAATCAGTCAACACATATAAACAGCTGGATGTAACAAATTGTATGGATATGAAATGGAATGGTGACATTAGCTAAGTCATAGGTAAAGGAGGTGGCAGACTCAGTTAATTGGCAGGGTATTACGTAAATGCAGTCAGGCTGCAAAGTAAATTGTTTACAGAACACTTGTGTCACACATGATAGAACGTTTTGTGTGATGGATCCATACAAAACAGAAATACCTGGAGATATTAAATATCATATGACTCCCATACAGATCGTGAAGAATGAGTAGACTAATTACAGTGTGTACAGATGTATTTACGCTGTCATTCTTCCTTTGTTCCATACACGATTGATAACTTGTCAATAAGAAAAGCAAATGAAATATAAAATTTTATGAGAAAAGAAGGATTACAAATCAATGTTCAAAACCAAACAAAAGACAGAAATTAAAAAATAAATAAATGTAGGAATGAAGGGCAAAGCATGAAACGTACTAACAGCTTGAAAAAGTATATAAACTGTGCAAAGAAAATACGAAAGGAGGTGGTAAGCAGCAATGACTCAAATTTCAAAAAGAGCTTTCTAACAAACTGGAAATCAGTGTTTCAGTGTACACAAGGACTGTGAACTGCTGAGAGAAAGAAAGATGGTTCATACAGTTAATTATGTATAAGAAGTGGATGTATCAAAAATGTTAAGAAAGTAGATGTTTTAGGAGTACAGGAGACCACCCATCATAAAGCAGAAGTATTGGCTTGTTGACAGGCACACACAGAAAAGAAAGGAAACTTGCTAGTTTTCAGAATGAATCCTTTCTCGTGCTGGCAGTTTAATAAATGTGAAGGAATGATCAACACTAAGCACTCCAAAACATATTTACATGAGAAAAGATGTAAAATCTGGCACATCAAAAACGGGAGGAAGTATTATCCCCAAAGATGAAACACCTTGTATGAAAATAAAGAAGGGAAAATTTGGTTAACAAATGTTACAGGAGAAACAAAATCTTGGGAGAAAGAATTCTTCTGATAAGTAAGCACATAACCCGAGGCAAAGAAGGTTTTCATCAAATTGTTTATATGGAAGGTATTATTGCATCAAATTCCATGGCAAATAACTGACAGTATAGACAGAAAAGATTTAGAAGCAACTTAACAGTATAATTTCAGCTCTTTTGAGAAAGCTTGATTCAAGGATGCTTGTGTTTTGGATATAGAAAGGAAAGACCTTAAAGAAACAAAACAATACAAAGTGAAAGATATAAATCACATTCATTTCCACAAACACTCAATACAAACTTGTTGAAATGAAATTGGTCCCAAATAAAATTTTAATGATTATCTGACAAATACACCAAAGTAAATGGATAATACATAGATGGTCAGGGAGGTGGCAAAAGGGGGTGGAAAATGACTGACTTCCACAAAATGTTGATTTCTGTAGAGAGGACATTATTTTATTACTGACTGCTAAATAATTTCGTATGAATGGTCACAGTAAGGTCTTCCTCTATACAGTTTGGTATGGTTATTACAGGGATAGTAAGATCTAAGTTTTTAAGTGCAATATCTGGTTGCTGTCAACCACAGCCTTTTGTGTTTAGAGTGAGCCCCATAAATTTCAGAACATAATACAACCAAAACAAAGATAAATACTCTGGTTTACATCAGATATCATAAAGCTTTCATAAACACACTATAACTTATACATTATACTACAGGCTTACAGCAAAAGATGCGTAACTATAAAAAAAAATGGTTCAAATGGCTCTGAGCACTATGGGACTCAACTGCTGAGGTCATTAGTCCCCTAGGACTTAGAACTAGTTAAACCTAACTAACCTAAGGACATCACAAACATCCATGCCCGAGGCAGGATTCGAACCTGCGACCGTAGCGGCCTTGCGGTTCCAGACTGCAGCGCCTTTAACCGCACGGCCACTTCGGCCGGCGCGTAACTATAAAAGTGACGTTATTTTCTAGCCAATAGATAAACAAGCAACAAACCTGTTTTTGAAGCAGTTTGTAACCAGTTCTCCCTTTGACATGTTATGCAACCAATGCAGCTTCCTACCATTGTGCTGGGTGCCATAGAACATTGCAAAACGTTGTAAACTACGTTCCAGCTGGAAAAATAGATATAAATATCATAAAGGAGATAATATTTTTTCAAAGGTACTTCACATTTATTTCAAGTGTTTTCACTCAACAATCACAACACTTATTATTACAGTCTTGTTATTTAAAATGTTACAGATATCACAGAATTTTTAAACAGGGCCAGCCATAATGTAATAGAGCTGAAAATTATTATACAATTTCTATATGTTGTGAATCAAAGGGGAGATATAATGAAACAAAACAATGCCGGTGAGTAGAGAAAAAGCTCATTCATAACACTAATAGTGAGACACAGGTAACAGTGCCATGTTAGCAGCAGTAAGTTGTAGATAGGTACAAGATAAAAATTTTATTTTTTGATGAATTTCCATGTTATTTTTGTCAAATTTGGTGCAATTTCTCAAAAATTTAATTGTTACTTTCTAAAGCCTTATTTTTCAAGTATGTTCTTCATTTGGGTTTTATTTCATCATTTTTCAGTGTTATGTTCAAAATAATAGTAATTCCATGTAGCTCAACAGTTTGGCCAAATCTTTCAACTGGTTTCCACTTCAGAGACTTTTCCCTGAAATCCTACAGGGAAAAAGGACCTACTGTTTAATCCAAACCATTTGTCATTTCTGGTGAACCTACACTTTCTTGAGATGTAAAGGCTAGGTTAAACATAGACTGAAATATTCTGCAGTCCAACCAGGTTTTGATCCTGCAACTTTTTGGTTTCCAGGGATGCACTTTACCACTCAACTAGCAGGTGCAACATGTCCATACATCAAGTAGTAAAGTGTACAGCAATATGCCACAGATAATGTTTACTGCATGTCTAGATTTCCATCACTGTGTGGCCATTTTCAGTGCTGTACATGTAAGTTAAAACATTGAAACAACTTATATATACACATAATATTCATGTCAAAGATTGAGTTCACACTGAAGGTGGTCACACAGTGAGTAAAATCTGGATATGCAATAAATGTTATTTGTGACTGAGTATTGTACCCTGTATTACTTAAAATAAATAAAGTTGCTGGGCGCATCCTTTAACCCATGGAATCAAACCTGATGTTCATATACTTACAAATAATATTGGATTTTTTTGCCACTGCACATCACATTCACTTCAATTATCGAGAAAAAAACATTTATGTTAAACTTATTAGATCTAATCAATTAAAGAACAAATAACTCTGCAACTAAACACTGTTGAAAATATTTAAAAAGAAAGCAGTGTCATAACTTCCAGGTTCTCTTCAGACACATTAGCCAACACTTCATTACAGTGTGAAAACACCTGCTTGGGGTCTATATTTGAAGGTGGAAGCCAAACTACCTTTAGTACAACAGTATACATTTGACATTGCTCATATTTTCTGTTTGCATGGAAAGTTGCTTTTCCAGTAAACTCTGAAGGGATTTGAAGAACACTAAACTGCAGAAACTTCCATTCCATGTATACATAACAGGCCATGTCAAACTCCCTGGCAGATTAAAACTGTGTGCTGGACCGAGACTCGAACTTGGGACCTTTGCCTTTGCATTTAATTAGACAGTGAGCCTTAGCAGTGAGCTGCTTCAAAGTGATGAAGGTGGTTTAGTCTTTTTGTTTACATTCAGAGCTGCAGCAGTTCTATTGATTACTTTATTAATGGAGAGCAGCAGGCTACTATAAGTTTTCAGTAGGTATGTAATGCACAAATCATGTATCTCAGGCAAAGGTCCCGAGTTCGAGTCTCGGTCCAGCACACAGTTTTAATCTGCCAGGAAGTTTCATATCAGCGCACACTCCGCTGCAGAGTGAAAATCTCATTCTAGGCCATGTCAACATTAAAAGAGTTCATTATGACTCTAGTGCTAAAATAAGAACCTAGGACTGTTTACACAGATTTTGATGGATCTGTGGCCATAAGGGTTGGCAGCCTAGTTTGAAGTTGCAACACAGTGTCTTTCAATGGTTCTTTCACTTCTGCCTGAAATATTTCTTTCTTCATGTTTTTAAGAAGTTTGCTGGTTTCACCACCAAAACTTCATTTTCCCACAGTAATGAATCCATCTTCTAGCCATTGTAACTTGAAAGGAAGGAAGATCAGGATTTAATGTCCCATTGACATTGAGTTAATTAGAGACAGATTTGTAACTTGGAACAGAGATAACAGTTTTACCCAGTGATGGCACATTCCTTGACACTTTTGCACAACAAATTGTACTAGAAATGACATGTTTTTGAGTGATCTTAATCTGCTGCATCAATTACATCGCATTTTTTTGTAGCACAAAACTGAATGCAAATACCACAAAATACAACTTTATTTCACAAACATGTAAACCAACAAAGTGCCTACTCAGTTTGATTTTATCAACCAGTCACAGCTTGAGATGTCACACAAATATGTTTCTGTGATGTCACACAAATGAGTTTCTGGTTATACAACAGAACAGTGAGAATGCTTATTTCAGTATATACTCAATATTATTTTTATTTATATGCAGTTTTTTGGTGACAGCATGATCTATAGTGTAGTCCAAGGCTTGACTGGCTGATAGAAGCAAAGCAAACTGAGCAGGCGTGGTTTACATGTTTGCAAAGTTAAAGTTCCATATTTCGTGGTTTTCATATTTATACTTTTTGCTACAAAAAAAAAAAAACTGTTTAACTGATGCACCACATAAGACCTCTCTAAAACTCATTATTTTTTGGTACAATTTGTTGTACAGAAAAGTCAGGAAATGTGGCCCAAGTAGGTAAAACTTTACCAGAATGGAGTTCATGGGAATTGGGTTTCTCCATCTGATGCCACAGATAAGGTATCAATTCTTCATGCAGGAAATGAATAATCGTTTTAAGATTACATACATCGAGGAGAATGTTGTGCCTGTGGTACAATGTACCTAGGAGCACATGATGTTTCCTGGTCAGTGTTTCAATCTAGTAACTGATTCTCAAATCATATGAAGGGATGCACACTAGAAACTGCCATATGCAGTTTCCAGCATTTTCTACAGTTTTTGTTGTTGAGAGACATGAGGCTGTGTTTTGTGCAGAGTTTGTAAACATTGTGAGCTCTAGATATTTAAGTGCTATGTATTAAACCTATATGGAGGTTAGAGTGTCTTATGGTGAATAAAATTCTGTATATTTTTAAAACTATTTATGTAACATGTGAACGGTTAAGCCATACTTCATCAGTCATGCACCTTCTTGTACTTTTAAACAGGCTGCCTTACCATGAAGCATGTATTATTTGGAAGTGAACTGAGTTTCTCTAATGCCTTAACAATTTTTCCTGTCTTGAAAATGGAAATTTGTGTTAGTTGCCAATAACTTCTATTTAAAAATATTTTTAACTTCTAACTGTGTTTTGATAATTTAGTCTTCTTAATTTGATTTCACTTACTAATTTCTGGTGTGTTGTACAGTAATAATGTAGCACAGAACTATAAAATACGGTATTGAAATGATTTTTTTGATTGCAAAACTTTAAATCTGAATAGAATATTTATTCCTAGGTACTCATGACCATGTTGTACCTCACAACAATTTTTCACATTTGCAAAAACCTTGCATTTCTGGAGTAATTTTTGCAATTTCAGAAAAGATGCAGCACACACAAAGTGAATGCTATCATTTCAAAATGGAATAAGGAAATATATCAAACTCCTTTTACAGGGCTGGCTAAAGGCTAAAGTCTGAAAAGTGTTTCGAAGTACAACACTCCCCCCTACCTCAGCCTTGAAAAAAAAGTTAAAATCCAATTTCACCACTAGATAATTATCATTTACCATATTGGTAACCTGCTGCCTTCAGATTTATAACATTTTTACATGGAAATGAAGAAAATTTCAAGGTTTACTACATTTCACAAAAACAGCATATTTTGCATAACATTGTCAAAAACCTCCAGGTTAGCATTATTAGTCATGTTATCATTAATACACAATTTAATGGAGCTAACAAGGCATGGCATACCCATCATAACTATAAAATATGGGAACAAAAACAAAAGTACCAATATGAATAAAAATGTAATGGTGGGAAATAAAATTTTATAAAATAAATACAGAAATTTTGTAAATAAAGAGAAGGAGTAGTGAAGGGTGACTAAAAGCCAATGAAGACAAAAAGAAGCAGAAAAAACTGAAGAAATCAAGAGTACAGTCTTGCCCAATAATGTAAGAGCAGCAAATTTTGTAAACTTTAAAAGAAATTGTACAGGAAAAGGAAACAAAGTAGCACCTAATTTTCTGCTAATATGATTCAGAGCACTTTGAGCAACACAATATTATGAATTTCTGGTGAATTTAGTTTACAGAGCCTCTACATTAATACTGAACATATTTATGTACACATTTTTTGGCACATAGATGTGTAGCAAAGCCATAATTTACTTCCAGGTGTGCTTCAGTCTTGCATTATATGTCCCAAGCAACAAGTAAAAGAAAATACCAAAATATTTCAGTATTTTTAATTTCACTATTATAGCTAGTAAAAACGCATCAAACAAAATCAAAAACATTTAATAGTTCTCTCATTTTCGACTAACTTTTTGACTGTAGTTTTATCTGCACAAGTGATAAATATGATGCAGAAAATGAAGATAAATACTAACTGTATTTTTTACTAGCTGTTAAACCAAGATATGTACAACAAGCCATGAGTTAATGTTTGAAGCCTGACAACCTTTTGTGTTAATGGGTTTGAAACTGGTCAAAACATATTACTATCTTACAAACACAATGAAACAAAATAGTCCCATATAATATCAAACACAACACTAATAGCTGATAGGAATTAAATATTTTCTTATTTCCTTTCTATCACTTTTGCCTCCTTTTCAAATTGGATCCCCACCTTGATCATCAGTCTGCATGCTTTGAAAATGAGTAGGCTCAAGTCCACTGTCCAGTTTGCATGGAGATATGTAACACCATCACACAGTCTATTGGCTTTTTTGGTATTTCTTCTCTATCTGCAACCATGGTTTTTCATTAGGCATGAAACGAATTGCACTGGACATAAAAGTTGGCCCAGGGATTTCTGAACAAAACACCTTGTAGAGTTACAGGTTACTAAGGAAGGAAGGACTAACTGTACTATCTGCTGCACACACTCCTGGGATTACATATGCAGCTGTCTCTAAAGTCTTATTCAGATTTCCACAATACTAGAAATAAAGAAAGATTTTACATTGGCAGCCACAGAACAGCACTTTACGGAAAGGGGCCTCAGTACGTAGGTATAAAATTAGCTAATGCACTGCCTAGTGTAGTCATGGCTCTTCCTACAGTTAAACTGAAACATCAGCTTAAGAAATTTTTAGTAAAACACCCTTTCTACACATTAGAAGAGTACCATACTTATATGAAGAACAACAAATGCTTTGTGAAATTATGTGAATAGAAATCAGTAAACATCTCATTGTAATTTTGTTGTAAATTAATGATGTATTCAGAAGAATGTGTCTTGTGTATTGTACAAATAACTTTAATCGTTACTGTTTCTTTGTACATGTGCAGTGTACCATTTGATGTTGAATAAAGCTATTATTATTATTATTATTATTATTATATGAGTGTTCAGGTCAGTAATGTTTTGATTTGGAGTTCTGTCAACCTAAGTCAGACAGTAAGCTATGCACAACAAAAAGAAATACTGCAGAACAAGACGAAGCATGTGTGCACATGACATATGGGAGAATGTGTGTGTGAGTGTGCAAGGAAGGGGCATGGGGGGGGGGGGGGATGTATGTACCTGTCTGTCTAGTTCAATTGGATTAAATGATCATTATGATCAAAAGCACATAAACCTGTAATTGCTATACTCATGGAAAATATTGTAGTTATTACAGGAATCAACAAGTCGAAGTCTTTCACAATATGACTTGAGAAATGACCATATAATCAGTCATTTTTCTCTAACTGCTTGTGTGTGTGTGTGTGTGTGTGTGTGTGTGTGTGTGTTCAGATCTTTGTTGAATATCAAATTATTTGCAATATTTTCTGTGTTATCATTCGAAATTTCCATCTATGAAGCAATGTGGGGTGGCTTTTGACACCTTCAAGAAAACAAGATGACCCAACAGTTTTGCTATGTCACCATGATGTGATGCTAAATGGTCTACAGCTAGAGGCTATATTGGCAATATGATGACAGTGTTTTACTGTTAGTGGATTGCTGCTGAGCTGTGAGTTGCTGAATGTGTTGTTATTTCTAGACATCTCTTTCACTATGGCACAGTATTTGCTTTCCATCACACTATGGTGAATAAATATTGGGCACCAGGCTGTATTGGCAATTAACAGACTGGGAAAAAGATATCTGTGTTCATATTTCAAAAGGACACCACACTGAGGAAGAAATGGACTCAAGAAATTCAACAGGAGAACTTCACTCCATCAGAACATTCTGTGGTAAGCACTATCAAGTTACATTTATAACAAAGTATGCAACAATAAATTATAACCACAAAGGCTCCATCATCAGCAACAGTTTGACTGAAAGTGTTGGGCAAACAACAGTCAAATTTCAGATTTACATTGTTTCACTGAGTATTAACTGTACAGTGCATAAGTTACATAAAATTATATGTGATAGCATGAACAGCTTATTTAATTTTAATTCCCTAAGCAATTACAAAAGTAAATGCGGCATTTGAAAAATTCTGATCCTTGAGTTCTTTTAATTTGATGAGTAGCATTTTCTGCAGAATGAATAACAAAATGTTTTCAAGGAAGAGAAAAGTACTGATCTCTCTTTGCTATAAAAGATGTGTGGCATACTTTTAATAATGTGAAATATTTATAGTAAGATGATGTGTAAGCACTCGTACAAAAAATTTATTTGAAAATTTGTTAGGGATAACTTTCTTTTCATTTCCTTTCCAAGTTTGTCAAGAACACTTTATCCTGAGAGATCTGATTCTCCAAACCACTGCAGTTGACTGAAAAGCAGGGAAAACATAAACACTTCCTTTGGAAAATCCCAGATTGAAAGAAAGTGCAGCACCATGCTTATTACCAAATGTCCCAGATATTTGAGCTCAAGACAAAATGTTCCATGGGAACCCCCAAGTCAAAGAAGACAAGAGGCTGAAAGCAGGTGTTTTGGCAACAGCTATATCCGAAATCACAGAAACAACTTCTGCACAAAAGGAAAACAGCAGTTTTCAAACTAATGATGAATTTGTGAGATAAAGTGAAAATGTTACAAAGAATGAACTGTGGAGTAAATTTGTGAAAAAGTATGTACTGTTCTGTATTTTAATGTTGAGAAAACTCCATATGTTATTGTGTATATAAAAGTTTGCAGAAACCTCCTATTGAATTGCATCTGACAGCTATAGATATTGTTGCCAACACAGGCAGTTAACAATGTAAACACAGTTGAAAACATTTTGGAGTTATTTATAGAATTAATTAATGGCAGAGAGAGTGATTTACACATGCCAGTTATTCATGCCTTTCTTGGACCTTTACAAGTTAAAGAAGGTAAGAAGAAGGTTGTTCCATTCCTGAAGTCACAAACTGCATTATCTCTTCAATCCAAAGATCATCATAAATTTGGTGCAGGGCTTTTGATTCTTTGTTCTCCACATGTTTGTAAGTTTTTATGAACATCTGGTTTTGTCATTCTATCTCATCCAAATTCATTAAGGAAGCTTAGCTGCAATACAAATGTGAACCCAAGTAATCCTAATTTCTTAAGTCATTTGAAGGATGAAGTTTCATGTTTGGAACCACATGAACTGTTTGTGATCTTTGTGCTACATGAGATTCACATCAAGCCATATGTAGGTTTCAAGGTAGGAAATATTACTGCTGGCAATAGCAATCAGTGCACAGGTATTCATGATACAGCATATTCATTCTCCTTTCAAAAAAGTTGTGTCGTATTGCCTGTGAAGAAACTGAATGCAGAAAGCTTGTGTAATGTGGTAAGGACATTAGTGGTAGGTGTAGAAGCTGTTCGCTTTCAGATTGTTTCACTCATTGCAGATAATAATGCCATCAATAAAAAATGTGTTACACATTTTGCAAATGCATCACAAGCTAGTTTTGTGTATCTATTTCCTACAGTTAGTAAAAGACCTCTGTTTTTTTCCACATGACACAGTTCACATTTTTAAGTCTATATGAAACAACTGGATGAATCTGAAGAACCATAGGCAAACTTTTTGTTATCCGGATACAGATATGAATCTTCAGCTATAGTTAGGGAAGTACATTACAGAAAGCCAAAAGCTGTAAAAACATAGTTACGGTATGTCAGCGTAAGCTCTGTGACCTTCAGCTTTAGAAAGGAAAAATATTAAACAGGTTATTCAAGTGTTCAGTGACTATATTGAAAGTTGCTTGGTTGAGTTGGGGCCAGTTCATAATGTAGAGAACTGGAAGGACGATAAAGCCAAATTTATAAATTTGGATTAGGACCTCATGGTCCACTGTTAATGTTAAAACACCTCTGAAGGGAATTCACCATAAAGGAAAAATGCAAACGCCTCTGACCAATATAGCAGGAGACATGCATAGCAGTTTCCTGGATAAATTAATTACTTGGTTACACAAATGGAGAAGTTTAAGCTCAGATAATGGGGAACTGTCCCTAGAAACACACACAGCACTTCAGCTTACTATATATGGATTAATGCAGGTAACTGAATACTGTAGCAAGTAACTAAATACATCATATATCTTACCAGGCAAGTTCCAGACTGCTTCTCTGGAACCAACATTATGGCTATACACATGATTATCAGGATGTTAGTATCATATCTCACTCAGCCAGTTGTTGGAAATTGGAACGAAGTTAAGACTCATGCATTATCTTAGAACTAAATGTGCGCCCACAAAAGAAGTTGAGAATTGTAGAGATGCATGGTTGTGATGATAGTACTGAAAGAAGTGTGTGTGATATTAGTGATTAATTTCTTAATTTCCGTATCTGTAATGATGATTTCAAACATGTTGAATATGACCTCCCAGTTTTAACATACATTGCTGTTTTATGCTGCTGCTCATTACTAAGGAAACTTCAGTGTACAGACTGAACAGATTTTTTGACACTTAATAGGTCTATGACAACTGATAAGCAGTTTGATTTACTTATGCAATTGGACAGAGGCAACTTGAAATCCCGGCATGAATTTCGTGTGACAGTAGTTATGTACAGAGTTATTTGACTCTGCGGAAGTTGTTGGTAACACTTCCTTCATGAAGCTGCTGTATCATAGAGCAGTACCACCTGAACTCAAAAGAAATAGTTATGGCTCGTGATGTGGTGTGTGAAATCTGTTGTCCTCAACACACTGTCCCATAAATGTGTAAGAAAATTATATGGACCACTGTAAATATTGAAAAGAATAATTATTGAAAAAGAATAATAATAATAATAATAATAATAATAATAATAATAATAATACATCTGTGCCATCTCTTCAAAGCCCTAAGAAGAAGAAACTTCGAACAATGTGCCACAATTTGAAATAATTTTATTTTTTATTTTTGTCTCTTTGATCTGTATTGCTTAATACTGCCTTCCATATATCCCCAATGCAAAATGTTTTTACTCTTTGATGCAGTGCATAATGTTTTACTGTAAAATCAAACTTAAGTGCTGCAAATTGTTTTCAAGGTGTTAAGAAACAAAACTCAGAATTTTTAGTGCACAGTTTGACAATGTTATCTTCTGTTGCTTAATATGCATTACTGGTTGCCTGTCACTAGCCTCTCGATGAATCCATAATAAAATACTTTTACTCTTTAAATGAATGCTGCAGTGCATACTGTGCTAAGTGTTGTTGTTGTTGTGGTCTTCAGTCCTGAGACTGGTTTGATGCAGCTCTCCATGCTACTCTATCCTGTGCGAGCTTCTTCATCTCCCAGTACCTACTGCAACCTACATACTTCTGAATCTGCTTAGTGTATTCATCTCTTGGTCTCCCTCTAGGATTTTTACCCTCCACGCTGCCCTCCAATGCTAAATCTGTGATCCCTTGATGCCTCAAAACATGTCCTACCAACCGATCCCTTCTTCTAGTCAAGTTGTGCCACAAACTTCTCTTCTCCCCAATCCTATTCAATAACTGCTCATTAGTTACGTGATTTACCTACCTTATCTTCAGCATTCTTCTGTAGCACCACATTTCGAAAGCTTCTATTCTCTTCTTGTCCGTACTAGTTATCGTCCATGTTTCACTTCCATACATGGCTACACTCCATACAAATACTTTCAGAAACGACTTCCTGACACTTAAATCTATACTCGATATTAACAAATTTCTCTTCTTCAGAAACGATTTCCTTGCCATTGCCAGTCTACATTTTATATCCTCTCTACTTTGACCATCATCAGTTATTTTACTCCCTAAATAGCAAAACTCCTTTACTACTTTAAGTGTCTCATTTCCTAATCGAATTCCCTCAGCATCACCCGATTTAATTTGACTACATTCCATTATCTTCGTTTTGCTTTTGTTGATGTTCATCTTATATCCTCCTTTCAAGACACTGTCCATTCCATTCAACTGCTCTTCCAAGTCCTTTGCTGTCTCTGACAGAATTACAATGTCATCGGCGAACCTCAAAGTTTTTACTTCTCCTCCATGAATTTTAATACCTACTCCGAATTTTTCTTTTGTTTCCTTTACTGCTTGCTCAATATACAGATTGAATAACATTGGGGAGAGGCTACAACCCTGTCTCACTCCTTTCCCAACCACTGCTTCCCTTTCATGCCCCTCGTATAACTGCCATCTGGTTTCTGTACAAATTGTAAATAGCCTTTCGCTCCCTGTATTTTACCCCTGCCACCTTTAGAATGTGAAAGAGAGTATTCCAGTCAACATTGTCAAAAGCTTTCTCTAAGTCTACAAATGCTAGAAACGTAGGTTTGCCTCTTCTTAATCTTTCTTCTAAGATAAGTCGTAAGGTTAGTATTGCCTCACGTGTTCCAACATTTCTACGGAATCCAAACTGAGTGCTAAGTGATAAATGCAAAATCAAACATGTTGCACAGTCTCCTGAAAATGTCAAGAAACAAAAAGTTCAAATTTTCAGGCACAGTCTGACATAAAATTCCCTTTGAACACTTAATAAGCATTGCTTCCTACATACCACATACTTGCACTTCCAGATATAACAACTAAGTTCAAAGGGAAGGTGAGTCATTAAGCATAATTTTTCACTGCTAAACGAAGACAAAAAATGCAGTGATTAGGTACTCCAGTAATGATTTCTTTGCAATAATTCACAACAGAGTAACAAGTGGCAGCAGGTCTCACAATGTAGCAGTTTTATGTGGGCAGCTAAGAGTGACATCACAAAGCTGTTGGCAGGCCTTGTGTAATCGGAGGTGTTGGGCGACTCATGTGCCCCAGTGATGTAGACAGCTCTACTGTAGGTGAAACTACAACCGAGGAGTGTCTTTAGCGAGGCCAGATTAGGCCATCGATCCTGATGATGGGCAGCAGCCTTTACAGTAGTTGGTAGGAGCAATAGTCTGCATGATTGATTGATCTGGCCTTGTAACATTAGCCAATATGGCCTCACTATATTGTTACTGCACACAACTGAAATCAGGGGGAAACTATACCCATTATCTTTTTGCATTGAGATCGTGCAGCTCTGCTGTATGGCTTAATGATGATGGCTATATCTTAATTGTATTCAGCAGCAAACTCTCACATGAACACATGCACTCAGAACAATGCACGGTTCACCTGGTCAAGTCATTCAACAGTGACTGGTTCTGTACTGATGGTCAACTGCACCAAGGCATCAATATAATTATTTCAAGAAATTGGAACCAAATTTTTCTCATCACAACCATTACTCCTGTGTCCACAAAACTGCTAAGAGCACATTTTTAGTACACAGATTGACAATGCTGGTTTATAAGGCCACTGATGATATAGAAGTTACTACAAGTAGTAACTTCAGGGCGCAAGTGATTCAGCAAGGCCTGTCAGTGTTTTGCAGGTGTGTTCTGAGTTTTACACTTACGCAGAAAATACACTTCAACATGGTAATGGTTGGGTCACTGCTGCAATTGTGCAGTATCCTAGTAATCCAGTGAAGGCCTTCACAGGTCTGAAGTGTATTAATATCAAAAATGTGATTGCTTATCGCACATTTCAATTGCCACCTGCTATCACTGAAAACACAGAGAAGACACTTAATGTGACATCTGCAACCTGTGCAACCCAATCAAACAACTTTCCAGTGTCCAGTGAGACTGTACTAAGTACATCAGCTTCAGAGGGAGAAATTGTAAATGTTCATTACCTTTATATTCACAATTGCATTTCATGTTACGTTCAAAAGCAGACACTTTAAGAGACCAGCACTTCACTGACTTTCATTCAATGACTAATAGAAAAGCCATCTGCTACTAACACTGCTAGTGTAGAAAACTCTTGACCATTGGGGCACTTTGTAGTTAGTTTTAGCATGAGCATTGTAATATAGTTGTACACCTGTGAGTCTAAACTCTCCATGTTTGGAATTGAATTTAAGTGATGTGGTTTCTAAGGTGAGTGCAAGTAAATGGGAGACCATTGCGACAGTGACATTCAATTAAGAGAGGTTAACTTCACAGTGGTCAAAACATCCTAGAGAGCTTGGCATGCCCACATTTTGCATGTGGATGGGAGTGTGGAGATAGCCAGGGGCCTATGGAGAAGGGAAAGTAAGTGGGTCCATAAAACAATGAGGCAAGTGATGGAACTGCCCATGGGATGCCGGCCAGGATGAAAATGCACTATCAGTGTATATGGAGCATGAAAGAGAATTAACTCACATGAAAACAAACTGATTACTTGGTAGATTCAGTTCATAGCATTTGCCAGTTAGTTTGCAACACATTTCGCTGCAAATTATGTGATCTAATTGGACACAATGTTGGTCCCTTGGCTGAACTTGGTTCGAATTAAGTCCAACTTGCAAAGAATAATTGGCATACAGCCAGGGGGTACATCACAGGACATAATTTAATTACTGCAAACACATGGTTTAAGAATCATAAAAGAAGACTGTATTTTAGAAGAGACTTGGGGACACTGAATGGTTTCCGATTGATTATATAATTGTAAGAAAGTGACTTTAAACTGTAAGACATTTCAGGGGTAGATGCAGTTTTTGACCCTAACTCGTTTGTTATGAATTTCACATTAAAACTGAAGAAACTGCAAAAACAGGTAGAAATTTTAGAAGATGGAATAAGGATAAATTTAAGGAACCAGGGGTTGTTGATAGTTTCAGAGGGAGCATTATGCAGTGATGGACTGCAGCAGGGGAAAGAAATTCAATAGAAGATCAATGGATAGCTTTGTCAGATGAAATAGTGAAATCTACAGAGGATAACATATGTCTAAAAATGAGATTGACAAAAATGCATAATGGCTAAGTAGTAATGGGTAGAAGAAACATGCACAACTATGGGGAAGATAGATGCCACCTGTACAAAAATTAAAAAGATCTTTGGAAGTAGGTGCAGATGAAATGGAAGACATGATACTGGAAGACGAATTTGACAGAGCACTTAAAGATCTAAGTATAAACAAGTCTTCTGGAGTAGATGACATTCCTATACATTTTTTGAAATCCTTGGGAAAGCCAGCCATGACAAAAATATTCCACTTTGTATGCAAGATATACAAGCCATATGAAATTGTGAATACTACTGATCTATCATTTTAATAAGACATGGTGGCAAAATACTGACATGAAATATTTAAAAAAGAATGGTAAAACTGGTAGAAGCTGACCCTGAGCAAGATCAGGTAGAGTTTGCCCTGTGGCTTACATTAAAAGAAAGGTAAATCTACATTTACAGCATTTGTAGATTTAGAAAAAATTTTGACACTGTTGACTGGATAAAATTTTTAAAATTTTGAAGGTAGCAAGGATAAAATAAAGGGAGTGATAGGGCATTTACAACTTGTACTGCATTTATAAGAGTTGAAGGATATGAAAGGGAAGTAGTGGTTGAGAAAGCTGTTAGACAGGGCTTTAGCCCATCTCCGATGTTATTCTATCTATACAATGAGCAAGAAGTGAGGAATTATGAAAAGGTATTAAAATACAGGGAGAATAAACAAAACTCAAGGTTTGCTCATGACACTGTAATTCTATCAGATATGGCAAAGTACATGGCAGAACAGTTGCACAGAATGTATAGTGTCTTTAAAAGAGATTATAAGATGATGTCAATGAAAGGAAAACAACAATGGAATATAATGGAATTAAATCACAGTTATGGCAAGGGAATTAGATTAGGAACTGGGACATTGAAAGTTGTAAATGAGTTTTGCTGTTTGGGATGTAGTTGAAGTAGAGAGAATATATAAAATACAGACTAGCAATAGCAAGAAAAGCTTCTCTGGAAAGAGAAATTAACTGACACAAAATATAAATTTAAGTGTTAGGAAGTCTTTTCTGAAGACATTTGTTTTGAGTGTGGCCTTATACTGAAGGGCAAAATGTGGAAGATAAGCAGTGCACAAAAGAAGACAATAGCTTTTGAAATGTGGAGCTGCAAAAAAATGCTGTATGTCAGACCGGTAGACTGAATAACTAATGAGGAGGTTGTACTGAACTGAACTGAGGTAAAAACAAATTTACAGCTCAATTTGCTTAAAAGAAAGGATTGGTTAATACAACACACCCTGAGGCAATCAGGTCTAGTCAACTTGGTAATGGAGGGAAGTGCGGAGGTTAAAAATTGTAGAGGGAGATAAAGGAACAAGTGCAGCAAGCAGGTTCAAATGGATGTGGGTTGCAGCAGTTATTCAGAAATGAAGAGGCTTGTACAGGATAGACAAGCATAGAGAACTGCATCAAACCAGTATTTGGACTAAAAACAACAACCGCTGCCACCATCACTGCCGCCACCACCACCACCACCACCACCACCACCACCACCAAAAACAACAACATTTGTTATTCTTTAACACATTTCTAATGTACATCATAAAAATTTAAAAAGCACAGTAATATTTTCCAATTGTTTTAACACATGTACTCTATGACTGGACAGACCCTCAACTGTGTTTAACAATGGTCACAATCATGCTATGCTAACTGACCTCATATCACTTCTTCTTCTTCTTCTTCTTATTCTTCTTCTTCTTCTTCTTCTTCTTGTGTCTTTGTCGTACATCAGCACAGGGTCGGCATGGTTAGCAACAGATTTGGCATGGTTAGTTTAAGGGGCAGTCAAATGCCCTTCCTGTCATCTGTTACCACCCAGAGATGGAATATGTGTACCCCAGCTGTTTGCGTGTAGTGTGATTCATGTGAAAGTGAGTGAAAGTTTTCTAAATGTTTGCGAATCATGTAACTGTGGTAGAACTTGGGTACCAGCCTGGTATTCACTCAGTTGGATGTGGGAATTCGCTTAGAAACCACATCCAGGCTCAACAGAAGACCGACCCTCATCATTAAGCCACTGGGCAGATTCAGTCACCAAGAATGACACACCTCACCATCCATAAAGACATACAAGCACAATGCCTATACAAAAGCAAGTATGCTATTTAAGAGTAATACTTACTTCAGAGGGCACTGTAAAGTCACATGACTGCTGAAATGGCCAAGAACCAGATGAAAGTACTTGGATATTGAAATCTATGTCCAATGGTTCGTGTGAATTAATCAGATGTGTTTTGAACATCTCGTTTAAGTCTTTGGAAACACCTATGTCCTGGTGAACAAGAACAACTGCTTTATAAAGTGCAAAAATGTGCAAGGTATTAAGAAAATTACATTTTATGCCAAAACTGTTTTTACATTTTTGCAATGATACTAAAATGTATTAAAATAGTAATTATAAAAAGAAAGATTATTAACAAACCTGTTTAACAAACCTGTATACACAACAAAGATGCTTGTAAATTTGCACTTAATTTCATTATAGCCTTAGATTAAAAAAAAAAACTGTATGTAAATATAGCGCTTGAAAATAGTTCTAAAAAGAATAAAATCTACTGGTGACTCCCACAGATGTTACATAAAGAATTATATAAAGCCAACAGTGTTTGTGTGTGTGTGTGTGTGAATTTTTTCTTCATGCTGTGCATACACATCACACAACCTATGCCAGGAGAATTCTTAACAAACTAATATGCTTCCAACGTGATTAATCTCTGAAAATGTAACTCATTACTGCAGACACTAATAACTAATCATTGACAACTTTTGTACCACGAGACCTCAAATAACATACCAAAACAAATAATAAATGGGACAAGAGAGAGAAGAATCTTTCATCTTCAATTTCCATCGCCAATGCTCCATCCAAAATTACAAAATGGTTCAGATTCTCACTCCACTCACTCCATTCACTTGCCCCCAGCCAACATACCTACAAAACTAAATAGTCGGCTTTACTGCAGAAGTGAAGTTAGTCTGGTAGGCGAGAAATACTCTTTTGACAGCTATCATTGAAACATTATCACAAGAATTATCTGAAAATAATCACCTTATTCAATGCTGATGTATTCTCGTCAGCTGTTTCAAAGAATTACCATCAGTAATTACAAAAATACCAATTTCGTAGACAACAGAAATAATCACTACAAGGCAGCTGATGTAAAATCATGTGCAGCCTGCAGAGAGAAGTATTGTATGACTTGATGGTGTACAGAACCAAGTCTAGCTCTTTGAATTCATTTTGCAGTTAAATCAATATGTGATTGCATGAAAAATTCAGAAAACTCCTAGATAATTTCATACTTTGATGCCATGAAGATCTTTCTGATGAACTGAGAGTAGGTACTAAGGAAAATAAGTTTTCGCACCACCTGCTGACTAACTGTACTAGATTAATCTTTTTTTTTTGTTTTTTACAATGAGCACAGCCAAAATGGTGCTTGTTCCACGATATTTTCTAATTTTCTATTAGACATACAAGTTTCCAGACCAGATTCTGACACCACATTTCAGAACAATTACCATCACACAGAGCCCCAAATTATCCTCAGATGTGTGTGTAGATCGAAATTCCAAACACATAATGCAAGAGTGTCAAGAGTATGACACTTTGAACTTACTGGAGTTATCAGCCAATACTTCTTGAGCTGACAATGATCTCCAATGAAACTACAATCAAATAATGATAGAGAAAATATTTTCATTAGATTTTCTATAACAATGCTCTGAAGTGAGGCCCATCCATGCTGCTGTTTTCCACATATAATAAAAAGAGGCTTTGTATCTCTATCTGAATCATCGCAAAACCCTGGTCAGGCCCTATGACACCTCACCACTCAAGTTTCTTACCCAAGGTTTCATATCCTTAAATCCATAACAACTCCAAAGCTATACACTTGAATATCATTGCTACAAGATTACCTAATTAATTTAAGGAAATGTACAAGCACTCATGTCATGTATGATCTTAAGTACAACCGTTGTCCAGCTGTGTATTTATGCAATTATGACAACTGCTAAGCTGTCAGTATGGAAACATTGACATAAATCAGCTGGGCCTAAAATGATCATGTGCAATACCTTGTAATGGAGAATATGCTGTAACAATAGCAATTACTTCTGCAATTATTCCACCATGTGGGCAATCTTGATACTGCTAGAGAACTAGTACTCTCATAATATAGCAGATGAGAATTTGCACCACATTGCATGCTTGGTTCCTAATGCCCACTGGCCTCAATTTCATGCTCAAAACTCCTATCAAAGAAATTCTCCATTACACTCTCCTTGCTCCTCTTCATATCTGCCATTGTCTAACTCCATTTTCCCAATTCTCACTTAATTTAATCGTTTCCCTGACTTCTTCACATTTTTTAAAGCTCCTCAGCCCCAACCTTCACCCTCCCGCTTCAGTTTTGCAACTTTTATCACCACCTTACTTCCCTTAAGTGATGCTTCTCCACCATCTGACCATGCCCTTTTCCTCTGTTGGTGTTCATTTTTATCTCCACTAGGTCTTTATCCTCAGTCTACTCTACCTTATGTCCAACTTGTTAGCCACTCTTTATGCCACCTATTGCCTCTCAGATTCACATATTTTCACTATAATTAATATTTCACCTCTTAATCCCATTCTGCTGTGTGCTCACACACACAGGGTTCTGCATGATTTTACTACTCAGTCACTAAATAAATAATCTTTTCTCCAATCAAGCCTTCTGTTCTGCCAAATTAAAAAATCTCTAGTAGTGGACATTAACATTGCGTCATCTTTCAGTTGTGCTTTGATCTGTAGCAGCTTAGAAAGTATATCTGTATCCTATATTTATTTCATCATGTTTCAGATGAAAGATAGTGTTGAATGTCCTGCCAATGACACGGTAATTTAGAGATCAAGGACAAGGTCCAGCACATATGGATGAAGAACTTCACCACAGCCTTTAAGTAACTTGGTGAAACCACAAAGAACGTAGTTCCAGATAGTTGAACAGGGATTTGAACCACACCTCTCCAAAATGTGAGTTTAGTGTCTTATCCATTCAGCCATCTTTCTCGGTCATCTTACATTTTCTCGACTATGTAAAACATTACTGAACGTGGTTGCTGAAATAGACCACAACTAAAGTGGGGGGAACAAATTTTATAATTTCTAGATTTGTTTCCCTGACCAATTCACAGTGTTTTATAACTATACAATGCTACAGTTTGACAACTGAGTCATTTTCTGCTTATCAAGTCCATATAGCTGATTCTCATTTCCACAGAAACTGATTTTGAGTCTTAGTCTTCACATATCAATCAAGTCTTCCCTTCAAAGACAGTATCAACGGGCCAACTGCACCTACAGATGACAGATATCTGCTCATCCTGTAACATAATGCATAATGATAATGTGGAATGTGAGGTCATTGTACACAAACAGAAAGAGGCAGAACACTATTTCTTTTGTGTCTATATTAGTTTTTGGAATGGATGCTGTGGCGAGAGAGTGATCTGTAGTGTAGTTTGAGGTCCAAGATGGTTGAAACGTGACAGTTTGGTTGTGAGTTGGCAAAGTGGTGCTGAATACGTCAGTTAATCCATAACAAAGATCATAACAGTTTCAGTAAGGTGAATCCCATTTCCACAACATTTTTCAATACGACAAGTGAAAGTTAAACTTGCAACACTACAATGTTGTGTCTCTTTACTTCCTGTATATTGGTACTACACAAACTTTATCTGTCAATAATACAATATAAAGCTACTCTGAAATGAAGAACAAGTTGAAAAAGGAGAGGCAGGCAGAGAGAGAGAGAGAGAGAGAGAGAGAGAGAGAGGGAGGGAGGAGTAAGAGGGGAGGAGGAGGGAGAGGGGGAGGGGGAGGGGGAGATGGAGGGAGAGAGGGAGGGGGAGAGGAGGGAGAGAGGGAGGGGGAGGGGAGGGAGAGAGGGAGGGGGGAGAGAGGGAGGGGGAGGGAGGGAGAGGAAGATCTTTTCATACCTGGAACATCCTTTGCAGCTTTGAGGTGTACTCAAAACCACATGTTTGTTTTAATTTAGAGATCATTGATGCCTCCGCATCGTCACTTGCAGACATATGGTGCACCAGACGCTTTGCCAGCATTTTGCTATAAAATTTTTGAAAAACATCTTTGTCTTCTATGTACTTGAAGACAATCATCTGTAGAAATTGGAATAAAATTAACACTCACTGATGTCTAGGAGACATATTAGTCAGTATGTACCATATGAAATTGAAAACAAAACAAACAAAATATGTTCACTTCTGGAATGAAATTTTTAATAAAGTACAAAAAGGCATTAGAGCCTACTGTCTACCATAAATTTATGTGAAATGACTTAGTAATCCAAATACTGGATATGTTTTTGAATCACTGTTAGAAAATACAATACTATGATTCATTTAACTGTAAAATAAACAGTTTCTTTCAGGCTAATATACACCGAGGCAATCTAACACTAAGTTAGTTATTTGCATATTCCATAGATTATAACTGCAACATCTTGTTACAATATGGAACTACTCAGGTATACAATTACAGTACATCTTCTCAGCAGAAAATACAGCAACATGTTGACAATCTCATTCAGAAATTCTGCGGTAGGGTAGAAGGAGGTGTCAGTAGCTATAATTTTAATCTGCATTTGAAATTAATTTTACTAAATTCTTTACATCACTCGGCATGCAGTCAAAGATTTTTATGGCTGAATACCTCACTCATTACTGTTCCACACTAAGGCTGAGTCATCAATAGTGTACACCATTTATTTTTTCGTCCAGACTGTGATTGAGTACTGAGAACAAACTTCATATGAGTGTAAATGTACTGTGAACTGGTTGCTAGGGGAAACAGTTTATAGTGATATTTTGGTCCACAATAAAACAAGGGATATACAAAGAAATT
The DNA here is from genome assembly GCF_023898315.1 of Schistocerca nitens. NCBI lineage: Eukaryota > Metazoa > Arthropoda > Insecta > Orthoptera > Acrididae > Schistocerca > Schistocerca nitens. Next base: position 778,072,211 of record NC_064616.1, read on the forward strand.
AACTAATGCCTCCATTCTTTGTGGGTAAATGATTCAATCATGAAAATTAGGAAAATTAGTGCCAAAACATCTGTCAGGTAGCCTGGAGGTAAGAAACAAATATGTGATGTAGAGATAATTCTAAACAGGGGCTTGCTTGTCTAGCTTTCACATTTTCCATGGATTTACAATGAATGTCTAACCTAAAAGTACACAAACAGAGTAAAACGCTCAGTGTACTTTCACGTATAACAATATATTATATGGCTAAAAGAGCATACCTTTTTGTCCTCTGAAATCACAATGAAGCAGAGTGAGAGGAAGACATGAGTCAAACTCAGAGCTTTGCTTTGGCACCCTAACTGAGCTGCTTTCAATAAGTAGTTTGCACTTTAGGCGGACTATGATGCCAGCTACTCATTTATACCATCTTTGTCATCTATCTGGCAAGGCAGAGTATTATTTCTCTAAAAGAATCATGTGAATGTGTTAAAATTGACACAATGAGGAGCTGCACTCATCTTCAAGTAAGTTTATTAATTATTGTCAAATTATTGTGCTTTTTTCTCAAATTAGATTTAAAGTTGTTATTTAAAGTGCATCCCAGCAGAAGCTCATATAAATGTTGCATTTATTTAAAGATACCAGAAACTATCAAATCAACGGATGTGCTGGTTACTGAACCAGCCTCCAGATTTTAAGCTGATCAGAATATTTGCTATGATGACACTGCTGAAACTAAAGATTCACACATTCAGGAAGTGAGCAGTCACATGATACATCATATGATGAATCTCCGCTAATCAATTACAGTTACTTTACTGGAGGAGAAAATTTGTTTATGCAGGAAGTTTTTTGATGATAACTCTAATAAAAGGAAATATAAAATTTAAAAACTCGATAGTATTTTTCCAATACCAGAAAATTTACCTTGGGTTCAACAAGTGAATGCTGTGGCTTTAGGAAAATAACTGATGTATATTTTGCAATATTGCAACTTATAAACAAAGAATGGTCAGTAACAGTCTGAAAAGCTTCTATGCGTGTTGCAGGGTACCCTGAGCTGAGAAATAACTGTTAAGAAAAAATTCAATAAGTTGCACTATTTCCATATGAATTAGCACTGAAGTTGGCCAATCAGCCTCTTGTGCAGTCAGATTCAAGTGGCCCACCAGATACAATTTATTAGTGTCAGTTGTTCTCATTGCTTAGATGACAGCACATGACACTGCTCAGCCTTTGGCTCAGGTTGGATCTCATGTCCATTTTTTGTATCGCTGTCTCGTTCAGTTTTAGGAAACCAAATGAAGACCACATGGGTCACTTGAATTTGTGTGCACAACAGCCTCAGTGGCTAACATCCATGCTAATTGCAGACAACCTTGTAGGTGGGGCAACCACAGCTATGAACAGTCATATTGAGTATTAACCCTTTCACTGCTCCAGACGTAAATATACGCTAATTGTTTCAGTGCTCCAGACGTATATATACTATTTGCTATAAAAAATACTTGAAGTGGTTCCCTGCTACAGTCATATAGTTACGTATAACACTGACAATTGGGCCAGCAAGTCGGAGGTAATTGTTGCCCAAGTATGCAGTTCAATTGTTGGAATACTAGGAAATACCTGAAAGACTATTGAATGCTGAATTCTCTTTCTGCTGAGTTCATTCGAATCACTATATTACCTAGTTTGTGTGCTGCCGTTTCCGCGTTACCGAATAAACTGACGCGACGTTACCATCCGTTTACAGACGATGAGCTGCTGAGTATTCTAAACCAAAGTGATGACAAGGACATCATCTTGCCCAATCCAGCTGATTATGGGTGGACAGATAATGACGATGATGAGCTGGCAGATAAATCTGTCACCACAAATATAAAAAATATTTGTGAACCAACAAATGTTGAACCAGTAAATGTAGATCCAGATTTTGATGTTATTGTCGATTCTTTCTCTGATTCTGAAGAAGAGCCTGAGCGTTTGCCTGAAAAATCTCCTAAGAGACACAAAACAGTTGATTTTAGATGGAAAGACTCTGATTTGGACCCTAAAGTGTATAATTTCGATAACAGTGGTTTCGGTTGCAAAATCGTCAATTTAGATGATTTATGTACTGTATACGACTGCTTCCAAGTTTTTTTTAACCAAGAAATCGTGAGCTACATAGCTGAGCAATGTAATTTATATTATGAACACCTTTGCAATGATGCCAGTGAAAAATCAAGACTGCGATGTTGGAAAAACACAGTGACAAAGTTTACTGTTTCCTTGCTGTAAATTTTCTGATGGCTCAAGTGAGAAAAAATGAAATAAACAGTTATTAGACCAATGATCAGCTACTATCTACTCCAATGTTTGCGCAAATCATGCCGAGAGATAGATATCTTCTGTTAATTAGAATGTTACATTTTGCTGATAACAGTAAGGACCCTGGAGATGACAAAATCTGGAAATTACTTCAAATTGTGGATCACTTACGAAAAGTATTTCCAGGTGCTTTCAATCCTTTTAAAAATTTGTGCATTGACGAAAGTTTAGTTCTCTTCAAAGGTCGTGTCTTCTTCTAGCAGTAAATTCCTTCCAAACATCACAGATTTGGTGTACAATTTTTTGTGTTATGTGATTTTGAAACTGGTTATATTCTTGACTTTATTATTTATGTGGGTGCAGCAACAGATGTAAAAAAAGAAACTGACTTTGGTGTAAATGTTGGAATACCTGGAAGCATTGTTCTCACTTTACTTGAACGTTACCTTGGTAAAGGTCACACATTATATGTTGACAATTGGTACACTAGCTCAATGTTATTTTCTTATTTGCATGTCAGAGTGACTAATGCCTGTGGAACTGTGACAACAAACCACAAAGGCATGCCTGCTTTATAAAAAAAAAAAAAAAAAAAAAAAAAAAAAAAAAAAAAAAACTTAGAAAAGGCGAGATCGAGTTTATGTCAACAGATAAACTTCTTGCTCTGAAGAAGTGGCAGGACAAGCGGGAAGTGAGGATGCTTTCAACACTTCACACAAGTGAAATTACAGCGACGGACAAAATTGACAGATGAATCAAAAACAAAACCAGCCTGCATCGTAAGCTACACTGAAAACATGGGGGCTGTCGACAGGAGCGACATGATGCTAAGTTCAGTAGACTTTGTACGAAAAACTGTAAAATGGTATAAAAACTATTTTTTCATTTGGTGGATCTGTCTCTGCTCAATGTGCATACATTACATAAAATTCAAACAGGACGAAATATTTCAGTATCTGATTTTCAACAGAAGCTTATCAAGGAGATCCTAGAGATTAACCACCAACTGCAAACAGAGGGACATCGTGGAAGGAGATCGGCTGATGGTGACAATCCCTTACGCCTAACTGAGCGGGACTTTATCTCGCTAATCCCAAGAACTTCAAAGAAGAAGGCCGCCCAGAGAAGGTGTATTGTATGTGCAAAACATGATAAACAAAGTGACACAAGATACATTTGTGTAAATTGTAATGTGCCTTTATGTTTGAATTTTTGTTTCAAGAGATATCACACTTTGAAGTATTACTAATGTAATATGTTTTGCATTTTTTTTCTCCTAATAAAGTACCTTTTTTTGAACAAAATAAGACTTTCTGAACAAAGATTTTAAAAAAGGAAATGATTTACACCGGCAATACTGTATTTCGCATCTCATTTTTATCACAGTAATAACAGTAGGCTGCTACAGTCGTATATATACGCACCGGGTGAAAATAACGCGCACAGGACGGGAGTCGCTCAGAGTAAATGCGCGGTGAAAGGGTTAATAACCACTTCAGCTGTATTTAGTCCTTTGTTATTGGATCACTACTGGTTTTGTAGCACTAAAAGCCACATCTTCAGGTGAATGTATGACTAAAACATTAGAGTAGAAAAAGCTTGGAAACTTTTTACCCAACATTCATTGTCCGTCAGAAAAAAAAACACCGCTAAAAGGCAGTATGTTATAGAATAAAACAGCCGAATTCAAATATAGTGGATGGATCCACTTCTCTGATCTATAGGGAAAAGAGGCTATTATTTTGTACTGTATCAAGTGATACATTAGTCTTCAGTGACAGTAACAAATATACATAGACAGTCCTGTGGATGAAAGAAGTAGCTTACAAAACGCTTGTTCGTCCGATTCTTGAGTATTGCTCATCAGTATGGGACCCTTACCAGGTTGGATTAATAGAAGAGATAGACATGATCCAGCGAAAAGCAGCGCGATTCGTCATGGGGACATTTAGTCAGCGCGAGAGCGTTACGGAGATGCTGAACAAGCTCCAGTGGCGGACACTTCAAGAAAGGCGTTACGCAATATGGAGAGGTTTATTATCGAAATTACGAGAGAGCACATTCCGGGAAGAGATGGGCAACATATTACTACCGCCCACATATATCTCGCGTAATGATCACAACGAAAAGATCCGAGAAATTAGAGCAAATACGGAGACTTACAAGCAGTCGTTCTTCCCACGCACAATTCGTGAATGGAACAGGGAAGGGGGGATCAGATAGTGGTACAATAAGTACCCTCCGCCACACACCGTAAGGTGGCTCGCGGAGTATAGATGTAGATGTAGATGTAGATTGTTTCAAAGTTAAGTATTTCATACTATTAGTTGAAAACAGTCTTGGTTGCAATTTTAGTTTTTTTTACTTATTTGTTGATAAATAAAAAAACTAAAATTTCAACCAAGCCTGTTTTCAACTAATACTATTAAAAACTGGTTTGCTGATTCATGCCACAGATGGATTGGAAGAATTTCTTATGTATTTCATGTTGTACAAGTTATAACAACATGATCTAATATTTTGTTTGTGTTCTTGTATCCACTCAGCCTCCTCTAGAAATAAATCTAAGAACCCACCACAGTGTAAATGTGTGTTTATTCATTTGGCACAACAAATGATGACAAGCTTCATCCCTTGCAAAGACTTTCCTCACCTGCTTACAAAGTCAATGGTGATGAGTGCATGTAGTTCCAGTGCATAGTCCACCCTGGTTTGCCTTCGGTTTATTTGTAGAGTTCTGCTAGGCAGTGGCCAAACTATTCCTTAGGTATTCAGATTCTTACTGTATATCCTGTAAAGTGTTTCGCCATGCCTGTGTCACCATGGGGTCACCATGGGAAATGTCTCTAAATGAAGTTCTTCAGTTTCAGGTGCAACATATTGAATGACTCCTACTCAGCATCCAACAGATGAATATGTTACTATCACAACAAACAGCACCACAGCCAGTTTTTGCACCCAGTGTAATAGTAACAAAATGGATTACTCTGAATATCTTGTGCAATTGGGAGCCCACTTCACTACCTAAAACATTACAGGTATGGTGCGCATTTGTATCTATTTTGAAAATTGTGTTCTGATTCTGGTCCGGAAGATGTTAGTTACAATGAACTTGTTCATATGCTTGGTGAACATTTTGATGCTCAGCTTCATATTGCTGCAGTGAAGTTTAAATTCGTCCAGCTAAAGCAGCAGCCTCGAAAATCTTTTACAAACAGTGGACTGCTGAACTCAGAGGACTAACAAGACATTTCAGGTCTAAATGTTCTTGTGGCCTGGGCTATAGTGATGTTATGTTGCATGATGTGATCACGCAGAATGTGTCAGATTCACGCATTCATGCTACTATCTTAAAACTGCCAGATCTGGATCTGAAAACAGTTTTGTCTATTGCAGTGTCTCAAAATATTGTGGACACAACTGATTCCAAGTCACCATCTATTTCTTGTATTCACAGTGCACAAGGCATTCAGTCTAAAGCGAACGTAAAACCAAATAAAAAAAAAGAGTTTAGTATAACTGTAAAAGTAAAAGTGAAGCTTTTCAGTCTCATGGTGCACATGGTGTACTTCAGAATAATGTGAGGAAAGCTTATCCTTGGTGTTTTTCTAGGCATGATAGAAAAGCTTGTCCTTGGTGTAATTCAAAGGGTTTTCAGTGTGGTAAGCAAGGTCATATGTAGACTGTCTGTTTATGAGGCAGCCAGAGTGCATGGGTTCAGTATAACTTTCAGGAAGTGAATGTCATATTGTCACTACTGCCACTACAGCTGACACTGACCAATGCTCCCTATTCGGCTTTACTGAAGTCTCTGCTGTAGTCCCCAGACAAAAAAAAAAAAAAAAAAAAAAAAAAAAAAACTTTTGTCTAGTTACAAGTGGCTCAGAGGACAATAGGTGCACCTGTTCACCTCATCAATAAAGACACCACCAAAATGATTGGTAGCCTACAGCTACAGAAGCCTGCTTCTGTTTTGTCTGCATACAATGGGCACCAAATACTAGTACTTGGTGTGTGTAATTTGCCAGCAACTTTTTGGGATGTTACAAAGTGTGTTTCCTTGCACAGCTAGCTGTGGATGCATCTTCTCATAGGAAATGCTTCTTCTTATAGGATTGGAACTGTGTTCTCCCACAGAATTGGTTTATCTGACAGGTCCATTGCTTTTGCCTCAAAAACTCTCAAAAAAGCACAGTACAATTATAGTCAACATGAAAAAGAGGCACTCACCTTTAACTATCGGGTTACCAAGTTCCACCAATACTTGTATAAATGGAAGTTCTGTTTCGTTACTGGTAATCAGCCTTTAATGGCTTTGTTCAATTCTTCCAAGCCTATTCCACCCCTCCAAAACACAAGTGTGTGCATTCCACTTACGGAACAGAGAGGCATGGAGGAAACTGAGAATAACCTGGAGAGGCCAACAGCTGACCCACTGTGACACCCCAATGCTTCCTGGTCACAGCCCCACTCCAAACACAGCCATTTGTGTTGTGGTTTTAACGGCAGCCTAGTATTCTCTAGTCTGGCTGCTGCTATTCTCCAACCAATGGTGTTGGATGACACACAATGTTACAAGGAGGCCATTACTTGTTCTAGCAGTGCAGGTATAAATGGGCTACAATGTGCTTGGTGCCAAATATGGCAATCCTCTCTTGGCCATGTGATGTCAGCTGGTGTCTTGATGATAAGTTTGCCTATCCTCACCTTTCCATACAGTCAAACGCTGGACCACTGCCACATCTGAATGCTCTACAAATCTGGATATTACACGATTGGACCAGCAGGTCGACACCCACAACGAGACCCCTTTCAAACTCTGTCAGCTGCTGATAACACTGTCTCTCACAAGTACATGGCATATCCATGTCCTTCACAGTGATCTCTCAACACCTGATGATGTTCACATCCCTTCCATACCCTACCATGTCTGGTAAACAACACTAAACACAAACAACACTAATATGTGTGGATACAAAATTACACTGACATCTGACCATGTCTTCTGGGTGCTTCATTTTCTTAGTTAGGCAAGCAAAAGCAAACCAAACAACAGCCACTACAACCATATACATGAGAAAAACTGCTCATTGGTAGTCTGTGCTTGACGCAGTCTCATGAGCAGTTTAGTGATTCATTTAACTGGGATGTCACTAGATACTGCACTGGCTGTCAGCAATGTAGCTGAGTGCAAGACTGGCAAGGTGTGCAATTTCATTGCATCAGATCACAGAGATCATATTGGTGCTGGGCTTTCCACATTTTGATGCATGAAAGGTATTAAGTGTGTATTCCAATTCTGTGAAAAGTATAGTCACCATAGCAAAATGCAGACAGATGTGCAACAATGTAGCTGATCAGTTGTCATTTCAGTACTGGACAACAGCAATCAGTTAGCAGCCATACTGCCCAAAACCATCTTCTGCTATGAGATACAGAAGCCACTTTCCCACACATTTATTCCTACTGAATGCATGTCAGAGTACAGAGATAAACATGGGAGCAAAAACAGCACCAGCAAATCAATGAAGCTTGTAAGAAGGACTGGGGTAATGAGTTGCAGTATATGCTGGTACACACTGGTGGGAGGGATTGTTTTACTGCTACCTGCACATCTGAGATACCTCCTTGTAATTTTTATCTTTTACTGTAGATAAAACTAAATATAAAATATTGGTTTCTCACTGTTCATATCACAAAAATAGCCTTGCGACTTGAGGAGTGGACTTATAATATCCATTCCCAAATTCAGATAACTGACTGACTAGTTCTAGATAATCAGTATACTTAAGCTTAATTTCAATAATTGCAAAATTTCGATTTGCAAAATGTTTGCTTGCATCACTCCATGAATAAAACTGAATTTTACGTACAACTTGATTGAGTGTATCCTCGAGTTCTGCTTCTTCAGGAATCCTGCTGCTTTTTTTCAGCACTAAATCACAAAATTTTGCAAGTAGTTCTGGTGACTTGGATGAACTATTTGCCAGCCTTGTCACTGAATTTCCATTGATAAATTTTCCACAAGCTTTGTCAAGAGCAGCAGCAAATCCCGCATCATTCTTAAAAGATGTCGCAACCAAAAAATGGTATTTCTTATACACTTCCAGTATAATCTCCACATAAATTTTTGGATCCTGAAACAAATATTTTATATCATTAAGCACAGCAATGTTACTAAATTCTTGTTAAATTTGTCAAGAATGGCAATACACTAAAGTCTGAGAACTACATTGTGTAACATCAAAATATGTATCTACTTCTCTGTGACCAATAATAAAGTTAAATATATTCAGTAATATTTCATTTTAAATGTACATTTAATGTTGTTCTGTGCCATATTTGTCAGTAGCAGCTAACTAAGCCATGAATTGTTCCTTAAACTCTTGAGAAAAGTATTCATAGACAAATTTGATGAACTTCAGTTTCATCCTACAACTTCAAAACAAATAGTCAGTGCTGTCAACTATATTACATGTTTGTTTATTCCTTTTGTTCAAATAAGCTTTGTAATATATTAAAGTATTGACAATATTCTCTCTTCTTGGCAATATTTTCTAGTTCACAAAAAGGAGACAAAATAATGGTAAGAGATCACCAAATTTCATTAACACAAGCATTTAAAAAAAGCCATAGGAAGAGATGTACATTTTGTATAGAAAAACATTGTCATTGACAAAGAATATGAATACTGATAAAGGCTGTCAACTGAACAGTCTGTATTCATCTTGTTAAGATGTATTATAATCAACCAATCAGAAATTATTACTATTAGGATTATTTCATAACTCAGCAAAGATTTTTGACTGTAAGCACCATAATATTCTCATGCAATAAAACCTGGTCCTCTCCTGGGTTCTATCTTTGGTCCTTTGTTGCTTCTAATGTAGATTAATTATCTTTCGTTTGCAATGTCACAAGATAAAATGTTGTCCTTTTCGCATATGATATAAATACACGAATTAAAAAACAGTAACACTCATCTGAGGAAAAAGCAGCCTGTGAAAAATCTGAAAATATAAACAGATGGTTCAAGGTGAACAATGGCAGTTTTCACAAGGTTCAATACATGTAGTTCTCCATTTTTCAATAAACAACACCAACTACAATCTGCTCAAAAATGAAATACAAGAAGTTGAAAGTGTTCTGTTTTTTGGGGACTACAAGTAGACCACAATCAGAATTAAGAAACCTCAACCCACACTTAATGAAGTGCCTTATTTCATTTATATTTGTAGTACACAAGAGTACAACTACAAATAATTTAAAAATGCAGAAATTAGTTTATTCAGCATATTTCACAAAATTATTTCTTGGTGAACATTTTCAGACTAAAAAAGAACATTGAAAGTATTACATTGTCTGTTAGTCTTCAACCACCATATAAGACATCTCGTCTTGAAAACTTATTGTGTAGAAAGAAAACATTCAAACAAACTAAACCTGCACAAGAAAGGGCACTGGGATTCACAGCATGACTCATGAGAGTTAAAAATGGGTATAAACATAGCTAGAAGCACATTTAATAAAATATTCTGGGCTACTATGCCATGGTCAAATGGATTATTATTATTATTTATTATTACTATTATTATTATTATTAGATGATATACATTAGTAATAATATAAACTCCATATGCACCAAATCTTTGATAAATCTGGCGATTTTGTTCATGTACTGTACACTTATATGGATTGAGCAATAACTTTTCAGCACTGAACTACCACACTGTTATATTTACTTGTCTGTGTGAGGAAAATGTGAAGTTATTGTGAGGAAAGATATGGCAGCAAAAGCTCAAATTGGACAAAATTTGGATGGCGGGGGGAGGGGGAGGAGAGACACAGATGTGTCCATATCATAATACCTATCCCAGCATTTTACTTAGTGATTTACAGAAATTACAGAAGATATAAATGAAGGCAGCCAAACAGGGATTTGAAACCAACTGCTCATGAATGTGATTCCAGTCTACCACCTTAACCAGTGTACCACATTATTCACAATAATAGTTATACAATTCTATAAAATCACATTTTCAGGGGCATGTTTCAGAGTATTGACAACACTGATTAGAGGTGATATCAAACTTCATCACTTTACATACTTGATATGATGGTGACATCATGGTCTTTACCATCATTAAATACATGGCAGTACGTATGGTTAAGAACATAAAATGTCAAAAATATCTGATAACTTAATTTAAAACTTTTATACAGAGCCCAGAAAATACGTAAAACTTCAAAATGCATAACACAGTCATCTCTTTGTCAGCTAAAATGAATTAAGGTTTCTTCTTACACTTACTTTTGTCCTCTGTTCTGAATATAAAACATGTCCACTAAGTTGCGGCATTCTGAAATGAATATGTCACAGTCACTCGCAAGAATAAAACGACATGCATAGCTTGTCTATGCCCAATATGGTGATGAGTAAGTGAGGCTTCATTGCACATTATGGAATGGAGGGAGGAAAGCCTCAGTCAGATTGTTGCTTTTGCCACTTATTGCTTCTTCTGTCCCACCTCCAGTCACTCATTCTCTGATTGGTGCAGAACCTGCTCCAACAACATGCCAATTAACGAGCTCACAGAAGAATGGCATATGGTTCAACTTTGTCACCATAAACAGGTGTCCTCAATTGCTGCATACCCTTATGCATCTATACAAGAGTACCAAGTGTCACCACAATAGGTGTTTTCATTTGCTGCATTCTCTTACGCATCTGTACAACAGTACAAAGCTGACTGTCCCCTCCTGTGCTTTAGTAGCAGGACTAGGAGGTACTGCACCTTCTGGATCATTTTCTATGTTCAATATATCTATGAAAGAACCTCTTTTTTGATAAGTGAATTGGAATAGATGAGACATTTCTTCCCTTGAATACCTCCCATCAGCTCCAATGCTTTCAGTATCATGCAACGCTCAGCCTGCAAATGGTAAATGTTTCTGGAAGACAGTTCCTAAAGAGATGATAAGAGAAAACCACAGGACAGGTGAGGAAATTCCCCAGTATTGATCTGTAAGTATACAAACTGGTGAAGTATGATGTTTATTAAAAAGAACATCGAAGTTAGGAAAAACATATTTAGGTGATTTCTTTTCCAAAGTATCATCTGATCTCAAATAATTCTGAGCCTTCTATGAAGTTAAAGTGATTACTTGCTTCACATTTTGAACACCACATCGATATCTGCTAATATGCACAATTTCCAAAAGGCACTCAAAAGAGATTCCTAAGTAGTCATGCAACAGTATGATCTGCCAGTTCCTAGGGTGCAGAACAGAAAAAATGTAAGGTAGATGTCTCTGCATGTCCCACATATGGAACTGTCCGAGGACATTAAAAGTAGTGGTATGGCAGAAACTTCAAGGTCTCAGAAACAACCAATTGCCTGTGCAGGAAATCCTGCTGTATAACTGGCTCCAGCTGGTTTTTAAGTTATTGATGCTGGAACAATATCTCCTGAACCTACACTAAAAGTGGCTAAGGAGTTATCTGGACTCTAAGACACAGACAAGGCAGCAGCTGATTATATAATTCAAGATCTTTCTTACATAGCTAATGACAGTACCACTAAAATAATTTCTCTGAAAACTATGGTCCTTCCATGTTTAAGGGGTAAAATTAGTCACATGCCACGAATCAGAGTCATAGCTGGAGGAGGGATGATTGTAAACTTCATTACTGGTGGATACTAAGTCTCAAATGCCTGTTTCAGAAATAATTCTATCATGGATGAATGCTGGACACTCGTCTGACTTGTACTGGAGTGTAGAGTACTGTTACACTGGTGTTCTCCACTCAAACAAGGAATGGGCTGGAGCGGTTAGAGGAATGTTTCATCAATTTATTCAGTACATAAACTGCAACAGCAACTGACTTTCTGTAGTGATACTAATCTCTTGACACAGGGGAATCAGAATCCTTAAAATCTGTTTAGAGCAGACACAAGCATATGAGCTATGCTGTTCCCAGCAGTTTCATTTCTTCCTTGAGCATAATGTAGCAGCCATGTTAGGGGTTACGTTTTTCTCTTTCTTCATCAATGTATTTTTGACAGAGTCAGAAAACTGTAAAAGTGAGGAGTTTACAGTGGCTCCCTCAGGCAGACATCAGTAACAACTTCATGATCAGGACTGTCGTCCTCTGATCCACCAGACAAGACCATAATCTGGTGACGTTGAACTGGAACTTCAAGATTTGTTGCTGTCCTTGATATTTTGTTTTTCTTTATCACCTCACCTGGAAGATACAGTATTCTGTTGCTGTTGTTTGTTCCTTTCTGGGCATATTCATAGGTTTTATCAGTTTCACATTCTGCAGTTGCATCCAGAAGTACAGATGTTTTGTATTTTAAGTAAATGTCATCATTTACATGTTAATACCAGTATTTGGTTTGAATTACACTTTATTCTCTGAGTTGTAAATTTCTTTATTTGTACATTCAACTGGTCAATTTCTATGATCAGGCCTTTCTCAAGAGAAACTTAACACCCTGCTGGGCAATGATTGCAAAATTTTCTATACATATGGTTTCAAATTCTTGATGAAATGTTTAATGACAATTGGTATCTGGTCTAGGTTACATCATTACTGACTTAATGAAAGTGTAGGCTTGGAAAGCGTTAAAACGTTTTTTCCCTCTCTGAGTGTGTTATGCTCTCAGCTCAGTTTCCCTTCAATGAAGATTGGACTTCCCCACTCCACACACTAGGCAGCTCTCCAAAGTAATCAACACAGCTTAATTGGGAATTAGGTTATTTGCGTCATGGGATGCTGAACCTCATTTGCCAGACTTTCACGCAACATGGTGAGGTGCCTGAATCATTGGCAATGGAAGCAGTGCATAGATATATTTGTATATTGCTTAAGTTATGAGCAGATGAAATCTGCTGAAATGTACTCTGGTGACTTTGCTACATGAAGTTATGAATAAAGGATGCAGTCTTTTGGAGGTAATGGATGTAGATAGAACGGCAAGTCAGAAGTTAATAATCTTAACAGCCACCACAACCATCACCACCACTTCTTCCTCCTCCTCCTCCTCCTCCTCCTCATAATCATAATCATCATCATCATCATCATTATCATCATAATCTACACTGCAACTCACAGATATGTTACTAGGAAATACACTGTGAATTGTAATAGAGAAACAACACCAGTGTCAAATGGTCTTCTGGCATAGTTGAGCCATCCCAAAGGGAATACCATCACATTCCCAACAATGGAGTCGACTATCACATGATGCTCTGTGTACAGTCTACCAATTGAATTTGGGAACAAAATGATCTACTGTGAGAAGAATGTTCATGGAAGGGAGAGGGCCTGCGTCTTCAATAAATATGAAGAAATATAGTATGGGTTGAAGACAGGATAAACTTACTACCCAGGACACTTGGCAAAATTTTACTATATTCCAGTAACTTTTCAAACCTCAAAGTCTTATAACTTAATGCAAAGAGGATTACTCTAAAGACTGTAGAGATTTCCAAGGCAACTGAAGAGATGGACGTGGACGTGTAATACACTGTGATGATGAAGGTTCCCCAACCCACAGGGACACTGATGATAACTTCTTCATTTACACAGTACTCCCAAGAAATATGGCCCTACAGGAGTTTAATACATGTTATAGCACTATATGGTTGCAGGACTAACTTGTTAATGAGATAAGATATACATACAGAATCTGCAGTGTGAAACGGGAACCAAACCAATAAAAGGGGTAGGCAACTGAACACATATCACAACTATGTGGGATCATTATGAATATCAACATCTCCATCCTCAATTGGCAGATTTACTGCAAAGAAAAATATTTGGTAGTTCTATGGAGACCCCCATCAGAGATGTAATAAAACAGAATCTGAAATGTAATTCAGTTTTTAGAATGCAGACTGAGAGAAACTGAAGGACATTATCAGGTCATATCTTTTCCATACAGTGGTAAATAGTATAGGCTTTAGTGCACAATTATTAGTTCGACTCATTCAGCACCAATATCTACAACAACGAAGCAATTCAATAACACAGATGTGGACCCCTAGCTGATCAATCTATTTCAGATGTTGAGAATGCCCATAAGGCTATGTCAGAGCCTTAAATGACACAGGAAAGAAAAACCAGGATCATTAGTTACAGACACTGTGAAAATCATTACAGTTCCATTTTACTATAGACTAAGCTAAGTAAATGGGAACATTACCAAAGTGCACAGATACAATATAACATCTAGAACAGTATCTACAAACTCCTGCCACAACTAGTCAAAACACACATTATATCATCCACACTGAAGCTAAATGATTGATCAATGACTCAAGGGTGGAGAGATTGCTGAATATTTGTTACAGAATCTCTACTGTGACAATGACCCTAACAGAGACACTCAAGTATATATACAACACCAGATATGGAAGACACTGAAGAGAATTTCACAGCCACATTTATGAAAGAGTCAGTTAGGCTAGCACTGACTAAACTGAAATCCGATAAAAACACCAGGCCAGATAACATCCACAATGAAGTTCAGCAACAGACAGCACCTCAGATTGTGCCATTCCTAATGAAACTTTTGAATGAATATTAAGACTGGGAAACAACTGCCTAGCAATGCCTGTAGTATAGAAGTTGCTCTTCTAGCATACCATCCAGATTGCTCTGCAACTGACTGAATATGCATCATTCACGAACATGGTCACCTGGCACAGTGTTTCCTATATTATAGTTTATATCTTCCTGATGACAGAATTTTAGGATACTCAGACATACCAGCATGTTTACCTTTCTTCCATGTGATTAGTGTGACAGTGGCCAATACCATAAAGGCATGGTACTGCCAAAACTCTGTAAAGTTGTATCAACTTCACTGCATGGCATGTTTCACATTATTTATAGTTTAGTACAATACCTGAACAAGGAGGAAACCAGATGGATGAATTTATTTGTGGAGCCCTTTCAGTCACCAGCCAAGAGCGGCTGATCACAAATCAACCAATGAAAAGGCAACATGGAGAAGATGGGCTAGTAACTGTTCAACAAAGTTCACAAAGTACCATGTGTATTGATCAATTTGTCCAAAGACAATACACAGCCAGTGGTTAAATCAAATCAGACCATCTACAGGCATCCTGTACCAGGCAGCAACAATATCAGCAATGTTTCACCCACTAATAAAGTACCCAGTCAACAAGTATGAGATGCATAACAGTGACACTTTTGTCATCCTTGTGGGAAGTATCTATAAGTAGGCTATATTCAGTGGCACTTAGCAAAAAATTGCTCGATATGATGGTAACATAGGAGACTGCAGATTTAACATTTTGGCAGCAGGGAGAATCAGAATTAAAGTTGAAACAATGGGTGTTGCAACTGCAAACACATTGATTAATAGTGAAGTAATCATTCTAAATAACCTAAAATCTTGCATACCTAGGTTCCTCATAACTGAGCAAGGAATAATTTGGAATATTGAGACATCTCATCCAGATGCCACCACTTCAGAAATTTCAGAAATAGAATGCGAGGTGGTGGTATCATCACTAAGAAGACTCAAGAACAACACAAGTTGACACAGGCAGGAGGCCCCTGACAGCATACAGTTACATTCATAGCCCAGTAGTGACCTTGCTATGTCAAAATACCTGGATGGCACACTGAATAGCACAGCGTTACGTTTCCCCATTGTTCAAGTTCTATCCCATATGCATTATGGATATAGCAGAAAAAAATGCCATATCACTGCTGCATATACAATTAATAAATGTTCCAATGATGCATCACGTACCAAGAAGCTTGCAATTCTGTGAATAAAACATAAACAGCATATGTGTTCCTTGGAGTTTTCCCAATGGATAGAATATTCCATCACCTTTTGGGCACAAATTCAGAATAGCATTATTTCTTCTACTGATATTTCAGCTGATAATCATACAGCCATCTTCAAAATGAATCAATGACAGAATTAAAGCCACTTGACACAATACTCTGGAGTAAATGTGCATGCATCAGAGATAAAACAGTCAGAAACAAGAGTGACAGTCGTAGATAAAACTTTGTGTCTAAGTATAAAACACAGCAGGTGGTAAGTCAAAAAATTTATAGTGCTTACGAATTACATAGTTAATTATTAGAATGGATGCCACATGCTGGTATTCCACACAGTGAAAACTTGGAACAATAATTCCTCTGAAAGCACAGATGTGAAGCGAGTAGTTTGCATGACTTGTTGAGCTGGAACTGCTCATCAGCTGAGTAGGTTGTCTGCTAATGGTATTTCCACAGTTCCCTTGACCACTGAATCCCAATAGGATGAGGCTGTGGCTAATATCTTGACTTTCTTGTAATCCATGGAATGGTCAGTGGAAACATAATGTTCAGCCACTACACATTTGTTGGTATGTAGAAGGCAGATATGTCACTAGTGTTCAATGTACCTTTCTTGTAAAGTGTGTACTGTTTTCAACACATGACATCTAGTTAAATAATTAACCACCTAATTCATAAGCATCACAGATATGCTGACTCGGAGCTTCTTATGTTTCATTCTTAGATGCATAAAGTTTTATCTATGAATGACACTCCTGCTGCCAACTGTTTTATCTCTGATATAGGTGCATTTACTCCACACCATTGTGTCAATTGGTTTTAATTCTGGCTTGCCTTGAAGACAGCTATACGATTATCAGCTGCTATACTAGACGCATGCCCAAAATATGATGGACAGATCAGAGTATTTGAAACCAAACTAAATTTGGTGCAGACTGGCTTACAGTAATGTTTGTTACCAAGAAGATAGCATATCGTACAAAAATACAGGGTGCAAAAATGAAAATAATGCAATCAATCAATATAAAAGACCCTACAGCATTTCCTCAATTATATCGCCATCCAATAGCAATGAAGAGAAGTTTAATCTCCTCAGATGTGGCCATCGATAAGGAGTGCATGCAGGATTTCTGCAGGCTGGGGCCTAATGGATAGTGTATGTCAGCAGAGACAATCACCAGCTGTAGCTGTAATGTGCAGAACTGTTGGGTGTCAAGCAGCCTATATAACTGGCAGCTTGACTTGGCATGCTCAGACCAATTTGCGCTCTTTTATAAAGCCATAAGTAATGAGCCATTGACAATTGGCCTATGATGACCCCAATTTGGATTTGGAATTTAGCTTGGCTACTGATTGGACTTTTGACATTAGTTTACAGCAACTTCGGCATTAATTCCTGACTATGAATTGTCTGGCAAATAGTGTGGTACCTTTTATCACTGCTGAAAACTGTATGCCAATTGGACATTTGACTGATCATAGTGAAATTTCTCTAAGTGAACATTCTCTTAACTGACTCGTTAGTGGTTTACCTTGTTGTATTTTAAATCTTCAAATGTAAGAAAAATTAGTTGGCACACAGGGCCTTTGTTCAGCACTGCTCCTCTCTCCAGCAATCCAGTGATCTGTACTTCTTTACTGTTGTATCAACTGAGACTGAAGCCAAAGCCACCAAACACACACACACACACACACACACACACACACACACACACACACAGAAACACACTCTTCCCTCTCAGATGTTTACAAGTATCAGATCTACACTGTTTCACCCATGACTCAACAAATGAAAAACCTCCTAATGAATTACATCCTTAGCTTAATACAGTGTGTCATTCAACAAATTTCTGCAGCCACATCAATGCACAGTTATTCAGTGGCATAAAATACCTGACTTGCTTCAGTCAATTACTTCAACTGGGTTGGAGAGTAAAGGGACCAAACTACAGGGTCATCAGTCTTACTTCAATTGACGGTGAAAATTGTTGAGAACTTTCTACAATGGAATGCTAGATTACTTCATTCCAATAGCATGAATTTTGTCCACAATGTATGTACACACAAATTTTTAATTTTGATTTTCTGAAACTCTGTGAGAATTACATCTCTAGAAGGTTGTACAGCATATTTGAATACAGCAATGTACACACTCAAACAGTGGTTCACAAGAAATGGTTTAGAAACATTCACAGTAAAATTATCTGTAGTATTGGTCAAAGGCAGCAATCAAAATAACTGAAGGGGTTTTTACACAATTGTGGTGGTGACTGAACGTCCGCACAGCTCTAATGCTCCACTGGGTTACATTGTGCCTAGCCACTGACTGTGAAAGAAGTTGTTATGGATCTGTATCGAAAAAAAAAAAGACATATGTCAATACAAAGTGCTGAGGGTCTGTAGGCAAGCATTGTGGTATACCTTGAAAGTTCACTATTAACTTAAGTGTGTGAACCTCCATAATTCACCGACACTGATTGCACCTCTGTGGCAAATCTCTTCCAAAAGAGCTCAAACCAGATCAATCAATGTGAAACACATTACTTCTGGATTAATAGGACTCTTCCCCTATTTGTAGATGTTTACTTATGTGTTAAAGGCACTACTACACCCAGGTTTCATGGAAGTTGGTTAGCTACAATAAACAGCAGATTCCAATCCTAGGTCAGTTCTCCACTCCTGTATCTTTCAAATCTGTTTTTTGCCCTCTCACCTTCCTTATTGTGGCTCATTCCCACACCAGAGACCTTTTCAGGTTAGATGCATTTAACACGTTAGATTTCTCCATTGCTGATGAGGTAAATTTAGTGTCAGATCAAGTTCTGTATCAGCAACTGGAGTCCCTCTCCTCTGAATTTTCGTTTCTGTTTTCCCTGGACTAGGTTGTACTACTGGTTTTCAGGCCCACATTACAAGGAAAGAGTCCGCCTGCCCTCATTTTTTTCAGGCGTGACAGACACCTGTCACATTGCATGGATCTGTCAAGGCTGAATTAGACCATTTGATGTAGCTCCATGTCATTCAGCCTATTTCTTTCAGTGAATAGGCTACACCACTGGTCATCATTAAGCTGCTGGCATGTAAGCTTCATCTATGGGGCGACTTCAATGTCATGATTAATGCACAGTCTGTGATTGATACATACCCTTTGCCCTGCCCTGATGAGTTGCTCACAGAATTTTCAGGCAGCCACTACTCTTCCAACATTTATTTGTCAGAAGCACACCTCCAGTTCCCCTTCGATGAGTTCACTAGGCAATTTTTGTTGCCAATACACCTTTCGGCCTATACGAGTATCCATGCTTGCTTTTTGGTGTTGCTAGTGCACCAGTAATTTTTAGCATCTTTTAGAACAGCTGATAGCCTCTGTAATTGGTTGCACAAACTACCTTGACAATATCATTGTTTTGGATTCTTCCACTGAAGAGCACTTCAGTGATCGTTGTTTTCTGTTTTTCGGACTGCGGGTCTCAGCGCAATCTTGCCAGATCTTAATTTTTTCAGCCATCAATTGCGTACCTAGGTTTTGAGGTTTCTTGCACGGGGGTCAAGCTGTTGCATCACAATGTTGACGCAACTGCAGTTTTACCTTGGCCAACTCCCATTAAGGAATTACAGGCATCTCTAGTAAAGTTGCATACTACCATAAGTTTTTACTGGACAAATTCAGTGTTGCTCAGCTACTGCACACACTTTTGCATAAAAATATGCCTTTTCTCTGGTCCCCAGCTTGTGACTGAGCGTTCACTTTGCTTATCTAAACTTCAATCTGCCTCATGCCTTGCCACTTTTCAGCTGTGTCAGCATCTTGTGTTGGCTACAGATGCCTCTCAGCACAGTCTTGGCATGGTGTTGGCACAAAAATACACAGACAGCTCTCAATGACCCATTGCTTATGGTTCTAAGACTAACTCCTGCTCAGCATTGGTATTCTCAGACTGGAAAGGAGTCTTTAGCGACTGTGTCCGCCCTAAAGAAATTTCATGTCTTCTTGTATGGTTCTAAGTTCCATGGATCACATGCTGTTGATTGCTCTTTTTAACCCTTCAGCTTCCATGTTGGACCAGGGAGCACACTGTTTGCAGTGGTGGGCTCTCTTCCTCTCCCGTTATCATTATCAGATCGATTACTGGCCGACGGTGCAACAAGCCAACACTGATGACTTATCTTGCCTTCTGATCAGGCCAGACCTGGTGTTTGATTGGGACAAGTTGCTTTGTTTCTATTTACATATTGAGAACCAGAAATTGGTCGATGGTTTTCCCATCACTAGCACCATGATAGCATCAGCCATCGCCACAGATCCTGTACTTAGTCTGGTCCTCTCCTTTGTGCAGTATGGTTGGCAGAATAAACCCTGGGCCACACCCGGATCCCTTACATAGTTACTTCTCTTTCCAGCACCACCCTTCAGTGTAATGGAGTTCTTTTGTTAGCTACACAGGACACTGCTCCTCAGGTTGTGATTCCCACTTCCTTATGCTGTAATGTACTGCAGCTTTGTGTGTCAGTCATTGGAGGACTTCTGGCACCAAAGATTTGGCCTGCCGGCACGTGTATTGGCCATGCATAGATGGGGACATTACATGGCTTATCGCCGTGTGTGCTCACTGTGTTCAGCAACAGGTGGCCCCGCAGTTGTCTTTTCCTCCCTGACTGATGTCATAGTGCCCATGAGAGTGTCTACATGTAAATTTTGCTGGGCCCTTCCTAAATCGGTATTGGCTCACTGTAGTGGGTGTCTATTCCAAGTTTCCCTATGTGGCACATTGTCCGTCCACACACATATGGCGGCCACTATTTTGGCCCTGTTTAAGATTTTTGCAATTGAGGGGCTTCCATATATTGTGGTTACTGACAAATGGCCCCAGTTTGTTTCTCGAGAATTTGCATCTTTTTGTCAGGCTAGCGCATCGTTCCCCTACGCTCTGTAAAGAAGCATGGGACTTCATTTCCATTTTTCCAGTGGTATTTGCTATATCACAGCTCCCCCATTTCATCCTCAATATAATGGTGAGGCTGAATGCATGGTGTGGATGTTTAAAACTCAGATATGGAAGTATGTATCTGGCAGGTCCCCTGAAGCTGCTTTAGACTGTTTTTGTGTTTGTACCATTTCACTCTAGTGGGGGAAAAGAGCCTGACAGAGCTGCTACATGGATGCCAACCACGGACACTCCTTCACCTGCTGCAAGCGACACTGCTTCCACCGGCGTCACCAGCTCGATGACAGTTCTGGCCAGGTGCACCTGTTTGGGCTTGTGGTGTTGGCTGCTGGCTGAACTGGGTTCCTGCCATAATTGAGCATCACCGGCGCCTGTGTGTCATCTGTGCTCCTGATTGGTCGATGTCCAATCACTTTGATCAGCTGCGGCTACGCATGGTGGGGCTTGTTCCATCACTTCCCCTGCCCCTGCCAATGCCTGTTCCTGTGTTGCAGACAGTTCACACTGCAGAGGGGTTCACCGACTGGTGTTCCTGCCTCTGCCCCCACTACTTGACTGTCATCGCCAGTGCAGGCTCTGCTGCACCTGATGCCACAGCAACTGCTGCCGCCTCTGCTGCTGGGTCCTGTGAGGCTGTTGTCTCCAATGCCCCTGCTGATGCCTCTGGTACTGACCACTGACCTCGATGGCATCATCCCCAGTCCTGCCCTATGGCCTCTCACAAATGGAGGGATGGCACACCAACCTGCCCTCTAATCACTTCCACTCCTACTCACTGGTGCCTGCTTGCCACATGCTGCAGCAGTTGCAGTCATCAGGTGATGAAATCGAAGTCAGCCCTGTCATTGGTGTTTTCTGTAACTTGTGGTCTGAGTGCCTTATGAGATCAGTGTTTTTTTTCCCCGTGCTACCAGTGCTTTTTTGGTACCAATGCTGTTTTTCTGTACCACACATTTTTCTGTGCCTTGTGTTTTTCATGTTACAGAGGCCTCTTGGCACACTCTGGTCAGCCACTGTAGAAACATCATTATTTAACTGAGCACAAATTAGTGCTCAGCCTATTCTTTGTGCTGTATTACTGTTGTCCAGTCAATGGGTCCAGTGCTATGAACTTCTTGCTATAACATGGTAAAAACTGCCATGCCTTATGAGAACAATACCCACTCAGATAATAAAATTTTGATGCAGTTTGTAACATCAAATTTCACACCAATTAATGTATAGGCTAATGGTTCAAAAACCACCAGCTAAGCTGGAAACATGTTCTACATTCCAAGTTTACAAAAATCTGATTTATTTAAATTAGCAACAAGACCAAACACCAACCTATGCAACTTGTGGCCATAATAGAAGCACTACATTTGCGCTCACATATGACAACTGCTTTATACATCATAACTCAGTGATTCACTAATTGTTTTAACAATTATGAAGAACTTCAGCGACAGCAAAAGTGAAAACCCTGTTGTATACATGCAGACTGAAAACCCTGCTGTAGACATGATCACTGAAGTGCTATTATTGATGTGAAGAGAAGACAAATCTGTTATCTTCAACTGGGAAAAATCATATAGCGAAATTACCGGTAGTGAAGTTTTTGACCACCTGGTCAAGGAATCTGCTGCAGCAGTGAATGTAACTTGGACTGAAATCCCAATTATGGATTAGAGACATGTTGTGTTTAGAGGCATGACAGAAGGATGGCAATGAGAATGGGAGCACAGTAGTCCCTTTGCATGAATTTGTGAAACTTGATAATACAATGACAACCAGTGTGATGGGACAGTTAGAAATGCAGTATGACATAACGCACAATGCACTTTTCCAGTTTACTGTCACTACAGGCAGCCAAATCTAATACCATACAATGTAGCACAACTGTAACACTGATCTCATAACATTTGTATATTATGTCTGGAAGTAATTTGACTGTGTGGTACAATCTAACAGAAATTAAAAAAGAAAGAAAGAGCAAGGAGGGTTTCCTAAGAGCTGAAAGACTCCCAAAGTAATTATAAAAGATGACAAAACCATATGGACCACAAGATACAATGGCCAATTTACCCCATTAATGGCCTAGTTAATTCTAAGAACATATGGTCTTTCTTGGCCTAAGTCAATTCTAGTATGAGTTTAGACATGAAAAGTTAATGGACGATGCCATACATCAGCCACTCCATTTAGTAGATAAATCCCAACGCCCTTCCAGTTTGGTGCCCCATATCCAGCTAATGCCAGGTAGGGACTGGTATGGTATTTCACCAATACAATACCTGTACACAGGCTATAATTATGATGGGATCACCACTCCCACAGGCAT
This sequence comes from Schistocerca nitens, assembly GCF_023898315.1. Lineage (NCBI taxonomy): Eukaryota > Metazoa > Arthropoda > Insecta > Orthoptera > Acrididae > Schistocerca > Schistocerca nitens. The sequence goes on from NC_064616.1 coordinate 778,095,606, forward strand.
TTTAAAGCTACTGCCAGCTCCCCCCCCCCCCCCACTCCTGCCCTCTTGCCCCAAGGAGGGATCTGTGTACTGCTTCTGTCTACTTCTGATGTATATCATGTGGACAAATGTGGCATCATTTTTCAAAGTGTTTGCGCATTGTGCAAATGAGGTGGAAACTGGGAACCAGCCTGGTAGTTACGTAAGTGCATATGGAAAACTGCCTAAAAACCAAATTTGGGCTGGACAACACACCAGTCCCTGTCATTAATCTGTGAGGTGTATTCAATCTGGGGCCAGTGTATCCCCCTGCATAACAGAAGTGGCCACTTCAATGGCCTCAGCCACCCAGGCAGGTCAGATAAATTCCGACAAAAGTACATAATTGCAATGATAAACAGCACAGACACCTTCAGTAATCTCTGGTAGCATACAATGTTCATATCGATAAGAGAACTTGGGATATGCATAAAACTTACTCCTTTGAAAATATAAAATATTGATGCTATCAGGGAGTGTAATGAGGCACCAATTTTAAGTAATCTGCCAACCGAGCCCCTTCTTCAAATCATGGAAGGGGGATACAAAACATCATTGTACTTATAGATGACCTCCAGGACATGGGTTCAGGGAATTCCAGGATTGCACTGTAAAATAAAACCTGTGGTGTGATGGAACATAATGAGATGATGTTCCCGAAACAAAGTTACCACTGCAACATACAAAACCTCACTTCCTACCATGGTAGAAACTTCAGAGAAACCTGATTGTTAAGTTGGCACCTGCAACTACAAAACAGAGCATTATTTGTAGGAGTGAATTTGGATAAAAAGGAAGTATTGTGTACATGTTTACTCAGTGGGACTTAAAAGCCTGCATGCTAATGCATAAACTAGCCACAGTTTGGTCTGTGACATGCAGAGTACCCATACAAACAACCTGGACACACCACAGTGCTATTTTCAGCAGTACCATTACCTCTGCAGTCAATGTATGTGCACAAGCACTGTTAATAGAGAAATTAATTAAATTCCAGACAATGCTTCTGCCAAGGATATGCAGATGACCTTGTCATAGTAATACTTGGCAAATTTACTGACACAGTTAGAAATACGGCACACGGAAGTTTGGACATTGTGCAAAATTGGTGCATTAAACAGGATCTGGGGGTTAATTCTGAGAAGACTGTTTTGGTGCCATTTACGAAGAGACATATTCAACGCTCAAGTTGGAATCTAAAGCTCTTCGATGAAACTCTGCCTGTGAAGGGGATAGTGAAATATCTAGGGGTAGCCTTAGATGAGAAACTAACATGGACCCCGTACATTAAGAGTATCTGCTCCAAGGCAAAAAGTACTCTAGTGGGTACTAGAAGGGCTTGTGGCAAAAACTGGTGCCTGAGCCCCAGGAATATGCACTGGATATACACCACAGTGGTCAGACCTAGGATTTCCTACGGGGCCACAGTGTGGTGGAAGAAGGTAGAACAGCGGGTTGCAGCTAAGGAGCTTGCTAAGGTGCAGAAATTGGTCTGCTTAGCCATAACAGGCAGAATTAGCAGCATACCAACTGCCGGAATGGAAGCCATGCTGGACTGCAGATGGAGGCAGTAGCTGGGGCACACAGACTTAAAACTGGCAAAAACTGGGTCTCATTCAGATATCCAAAATCACACACTAACATAGTGAGTGAAGTAAATATAGGAATGGCTGGGGAAATGTCTGCCGACTATATAACAACTCCCAACTGTTTCGACAAGCCTTACAATATAATAATTGGAAGCAGGGAGCAGTGGGAAAAAACAGTTAGACACTGTACAGGGGACATCATTTGGTTCACAGATGGGTTGAAAATAGACCAAGGCGTTGGGGCAGGGGTGTACAGGGTTCAGCCAAGACTTCTCTCTATGAAAACTGGCCTCTGTATTCCAAGCTGAAATTACTGCAATCAGGGCATGTGTGGAGGAGAATATGTGTAGGTGCTACAAGGACCATAGCATCTACATCTATTCAGACAGCCAGGCAGCTCTGAAATCATTGGCAGCTCCTGCAACAAGATCTAAGATTATTACAGAATGCCACAGGGCTCTGGTGGAGCTAGGGGGAAGCAATAGGGTAAACCTAGTGTGGGTCCCTGGCCACTCAGGGATCTGTGGCAATAAACAAGCCGACAGATTGGCTAGGATGGGGGCAACAACTCCATTTATTGGATCGGAACTGTCTTGACAATCATCAAGGCTATGATTAAGTTAAAACTACAGAACTGGCTTAGGAAACAGCATGTAGGATATTGGACAAAGGTCCATAAACAAAAACATGGTAAGGTAATGATGCCCAAGCCATGTTTTAAAAGAAGCTCTGTAATCCTCGGATTGAACAGGAAAGAGATCAAACTCATGACTGGACTGATGCCTAGCCATGGGAATTTCAAAAAACACCTACACACAATGGGTATAATGGGAGAGGACCCTAAATGTAGGATCTGTGATGAGGGTGAAGAAACTGCATCACACCTAATCTTTGAATGCATGGCATTGGAGAGTACAAGATACAGAATCTTCAGGACAACTAGACCTGAAGAAATTGTGCCTAACAAAAAACTGGTAGAGGGACTCCTTGCACTATTTAAGGGCACTGGTTGGCTTTACTAGATAGACAGGGAGCGATACCGCACCATAAACTTAGTTTCGGTGCAGGCAGGGGCGGGTTAGATGTAAGATGGTTTTAGCTTCCCTGTTAAAATCAAATCAAATCAAATCGAAAATACACAAACTTCACACAGAACAGATACTGACACATCCTGCCACATACAAATGCAGTGAAAACTGAGATTATGAATTGTACATTAAATTAGACAAATTGCCAAAGAAAATCTCAGAATAGTTGTATGTACCTTGTCAGTCCAAAAATTTTTGAGACTAGTTTAATAAAAAATAGAGAAAACATAAGATGGTGGTTTAATGTTGCAGGTGTTGTACATAGCCCCCCACCACCACCGCCGCTGCTACTTGAGTACAATGCACAGAACATTCATACAACCATGTGAAACTTTCAGAAAAGTCCTTCCTTAGGACGTTGTTCTGTGTCACACTGGCTTGAATGTCAATTACGTCATCAAAAGTGTCGACCCTTCATATGCTCTTTGCTGTTATGGGGTAGGTTCATATTGATTTTATGATGCCTTGTCACGCATGATGAATTTTTCCTGAAAAGAACTGCCAGGGTTTGGCATTTCAATCAAGTTGCAACAGGCATCCACACATCATTGTTTTTGTTTGGGAGTCAAGGGATGCGGGACAAATTTTGCGCAGACTTTTATGTCACTCTATTGCCATTTGTGGCACACCGAGGCTGGCACACTATAGCACACATCTGCTACTTAACACTGCCTGCTTACAATTGACTGGCAGTCTGCACATCTGTTGTTTACAGCTGTTATTTCAAGTTTCCACTGTAGTTACTGTGCTCAAATCGCTTATACCAGGAATAAAATCAGTCTAAGAACTTTTTGGACACATGATATATGTTAGGTCCACATGCACAGTAATGACCCCCTTCCTTCATACCCTAGTAATCTAGTGATAGAGAAAGTGCAAATGACTAGTAGTGGAAGTGCTATAGCTGCAACCTTGTTTATCATCAGAGATGTCACCAATAAATGAAGCCAATTAATGTGGCCATGAAATGGCTGAACATCTAAAGATAATAGTTAGTTGTTGTTAATAATGTGGAGGTTAACCATTAACATCAACAGATATCAATTAGGACTGGAGAGAGAGAGAGAGAGAGAGAGAGAGAGAGAGAGAGAGAGAGGATGGGACAGAGAGGAGCTAAGACAATGAAAAACATGTTCTTTTATGACATCACAAAAAAAGTAAAATGAGAAGAAAATTTATTAGACTCAGATTTGTAGCTTACATTCAGAGCAGCTTCACCAACTTGATCTATGGCAGCAAGGCCCATGTTTGTAACATGGTTGTCAAACAGGCTCCGTAAGTCTTGTAGACCAAATAAAATGTGAGATACCAGCTGGTACATTCTTCCAAGATCTTCGGTGTTATAAAAATAGAGTAGCCTCTGGAACTCTACATGAAACATTTCTAATTGTTTTTCAATTAATACCCTCTCGCATGTGTCACAAAGAATATCCAATGTTGTTGGATGAAGGTATACGTGCACTCGTCTTTGTTCTTCAAATAGTCTCAGCTCAACCTGAAACAAATTTTAAGCATTGTATACTTAAGGAAAATTAGATTCTAATCAATTACAATGTTGGGGTTTCCATATGCCATGAACTTAAATATAACAAGGAGAAAACAGGTAATGGAACTCAAATCAAAAAATTAACACATTGTTATCACTATGTAACAAATACGAGTAGGAGTGTATAGCAATATTACACATTTGTTCCATCCTGCTTCAGGAAATGATAGTATAACATATCAAGAAATTGTGGCACTAGAAAGATGAGGGGCAACAACTACATGACATAAATGTGACATAAATGATCAGTACAGACATTTCAGACTGAAAAATAATATAAAATGACAGTATTTAAGATATAGTGAATGACAGTAGGAAGTAAGATATATAGTAGTTGCTTACATTGCCCACTTTCACTGTGAAACTAATCCCTATTACTCAAATACTCAGTACCAGGTATTAGTCATAGAATCTGTGGTGTTACACACTATTGACACTATGCCAGGGCATTCTATATAAACAGGTTGGCAGTAACACATGTCACTGCCCAGCCAAACCACAGCCAGTTTGTAGATGCACCTGCACACATGAATAGCACCACCACAAAACAATAATAATTAATAATTAAGAAGACAGCACACCGACACCAGGCAGTCTAATCATGGAGCTTACCTGCAGCCTTTACAGCATATTAGTTTGCCTCACTATTATTGTGATTGTTAATGATGAACATGACTGTGTAATGGACTAGTTTGGACTTGCACAAGAACGTTAAGTATATGATGTTACATATAATGTGTGCTTCTAATCATTTCGCTCTCTGTCTCAGCACCCACCTATTCTTCAGCAGCCGCCCCTGGACCAAACCAACAACTGGCAATGAGACTGTATCCATGGATGTTCCAAAATTTGACCTGCACTTGGCTGCAATTTTTTTCTCCTTTAATTCATTGTTTTTCAGTGACTGTACATACTTTTCACTGTAAGAATTTGATGGAAATGATGACAAGAAATGCTTGCAGTTTAAGCCATCATACAATCGCCAACCTCGTCTCACACAACACAGCCACAGCCAGCATCACCTGTTTCTGGACCACCATTCTGTGCTTCTGACTCGACATACTAGGAGTAATCTGAGTACCAAGCAAAGCTCAATGCACGCATCATGGCACACCGCACTGAAGGTAGGGACAGGCAACCTTTATTTTCTTGCAACAATTGGTTTGTCAATGTATAGGCTAACCTGTAAGCTTTTCCCTACTGCCTGCCCTGAAAGTGTTCCTTATGAAGAACTAACAGCTGCACTATGCAGACAACTTGATGAACAGATTAACATGGCAGCAGCATGTTAAAAATTCTTTTGTTTGCAGAGGTAACCAAGTCAGACTCATAAGCAGTGGGTAGCAAACTTACAAGGGCTTACACGCCATTGCAAATTTACGTGCGAGTGTGGTTGTTATTACAGAGATCCCTTGATCAGGGACGCCATTACTCAAAATGTGGCAGATCCTTGCATATGCGAACAGATTCGTAAGACTCATGATCCTAGTTTGCAACTAGTTTTGGAATTAGCGAAGCATCAAGATTTTTGAGACAGTGCAATGGCCGACTTTGATTCTGCTCCTATTTGTGCTACACAGAATAATAGTAAACAAGCTGTGCCCATAGCTCGAGCACAACAGCACACAACATCTCAGCCATGGCAGTGATGTAAACAGATTCAGTGTGTCAGGTAGCAGACCAGTTGTGAAAAATCTTGTCTTCAGTGTTTCACAGCTCACAAGTGTCAGGTGTTCCCCTGTCTTGATGCTAAGTGTTATCATTGTGGAAAGCACAGTCACTTTCAAGCTGTCTGCAAAAACCCAAGTCCAACAAGCACTTTACACATTCAGCAAAGTCTCAATCAGTGCATGTAAATGCAGGTTTTTTATTTTATTTTATTTTATTTTATTTTATTTTTCAAATCCAAGTAGTCACTCTAGTGTTACACAGTGCAAATCAAGTGCACACACTTCTTCTATTCAGCATCACTCTGGAGACTGTAAATCAAAAAATAATACACAGTTGGACACTGGTGCATCAGTGACTTTGTTGAACAGAAGCATTTATGAACTGTCAGAAAATCCTAAGCTACAGAAGTCACAGGCAACTATTTCTGGTTATGGTGGACATGAGATTCCTCTGTTATGCATTTACAGCTTACCTGCCACTTTTTGTAACATTACCAAACAATTTTATTCACACTTTTGTGCCCATGTGACAGTGAAACCATTTTCGGCATGGATTCTTTTGATTTGATTGGGTTGCACATTCAAGGCAATGTTCGCTCTGTGAACTCTTTTGTGCCTACATACAAGTTAGCTGAAATGTGTGATGAAGTTAGTGACTTTTTCAAGATGGCCTACACAAAGCTACTAATTTTGAGGCTCGCATTACTAAGAAAGACAATGCACAACCAGGGTTTTGCTGAACATGACCTGTCTCTAGCGCTATCAGAGATCAGGTGGCATAAGAACTCTTATCTTGGCAGGACAATGGTGTGATTTCCCCCATAGCAGCCAGTCAGTGGGCATCAGCATCAATGGTATTTAAAATACTTTCAGGCATGTTACACTTATGTGCAGATTTCAAGGCAACAGTAAATTCACACTGTGATCGATTCTCCCCTTTGCCATGGCCTGAGGAACTCATTGAAAAATTTGGTGCAGGTTGCTTCTTTTCAAGACTGATCTTTGCAATTCTTATCTGCAGCTTCCCTTGGATGAACAGTCGCAAAAAAATTTTGTGATCAACATCCTCATGGGGTTATTTAAGTTCTTGAGATTATTCTTCAGCAGCACATCCACACCTGCAATTTTTCAATGTTATTTGTCACAGCTGACTGCTACAGTTCCTTCTTGTTCAAACTATTTGGATGACATAGTCTTACTCCCAAGGAAAATCTTTCCAACCTCAGGAAATTGTTTCAAGTACTCTCAGATGCTGAGTTACAGTGTAATAAAGACAAGTATGCCTTCTTCCAGACTGAGATTGAATGTTCAGGACATTCAACAGTCAAGGCATCCACCCTTTGCTGTCACACTTAACCACCATACAAGATCGGGACCGATGACCATTGCAGTCTGGTCCCTTTAATCCCACAAACCAACCAACCATACAAGATCTCCCCGCTCCTGGGAACATCTGTGAACTCCGAGCTGTGTTAGGTAAATTGACTTATTGCATTGGGTTCATTCTAAATGCCATACAGATTGCAGCTCCACTGCTTCATCTTCACCAAAAGAATGTTCCATTTAAATGGACTACAGAGTGTCCGGACACATTTCAGAAACTGAAAGATGCTTTACAGAGCAATTGTTGTTTGGTACATTTTAATTTTGTTAAGCCAGGTTTGCTTGTGGTCTATGAGTTCCTCTTACAGGATTGGCACTGTCCTGTCACATAGAGTTGCATCATAAGACAGGCCAACAACCTTCACATCAAAACACCTTAACAAGGCACAGTGCAGCTACTCGCAGACTGAGAATGAAGCTCTTGCTATCATATATGAGGTGACGAAATTCCATCAATACTTATATGGCAGCAAATTTTACTTGGCGACAGATCACAAGCCTCTCATCTCATTGTCCAGCCCCTCGAAGCCAGTCCCTCCATGCATGACACAAGAGCTCTAGTGTTGGTCTCTCTGCTCCTCTCAAATCACCAGTACAAAATTGTGTACAGACCAACAGCTAAACATTCGAACACAGACACTCTCTCTCACCTACCAGTTGGAGCTGATTTGGCATCTGACACTTTTGAAGGTTCATGTTTGCATAATCATGTTCAAGACAATGAAACACTTGATGGTTTTCCCATCACAGATGCAGACTCCAGACCCAAGAATCTGTTGCAGTACCTCTGCACTGGTTGGCCAGATTCGATTCAGCAGATTAGTGATGCAGTTGTACACAATTATTCTGCTCTTCACCACAACTTTCTGTCCAGCTGCGTGTCATATTACACACAGACAAAATCCTGAGTAGTTGGGTCACATTTGCTTCAGAAGAAAATTCTTTGCCTTCTCCATCAAGGACATTGGAGTATTGTGCACACTAAGCAGCTCACATAAAACCACTGCACACTGGTTGGCATGGACACTCCCACTGAACAACTGATTTCAATTTGTCCAGTGTATGCAGAACACATAATTTTTTTTATTGGCCCTTACCCAGTGCCCCTTGGCAGCACTTGCATACTGACTTTGCAGATCCCTGCTGGAATTCTCGTTGGCTTGTTGTGGTAGACAGCTTTGGCAAGTTTCTGTTTGTGGTGACCCTTCATTCCACCACAATGGCTAGTACTATCCAAACTCTGAATTCGATATTTTGCACTGGAGGTCTACCAGAAGTGTTGGTTTCGGACAATGGAGCCCAGTTCACATCGGCAGGATTTCAGCAGTTTTATGGCACCAATGGCATTACGTATGTGATGAAAGCAATGTTCTACCCTTACTATAATGGCAAAGTGGAACGCTCCATCCAACATTCAGGCAACAGATGAACAAGTTATGTGCTTCCCATACAACCAAGCATTAGTGCTCTTCCTTTCATCATACTGATCCCAGCAATACAATGCCATGCAACCAGCAGAAGTTTTGCATGGATGCCAACATAGAACACTGCTTCAGTTGCTGCATCCTCTGCAGCTGTCAAGCCATCCTCCAGAGTGGTCTAAGTTTAATGTTACTCATATCATCTTTTTCAGAATTTTTGGCAGACACAGGTGCTAGAAATGAGGAGTTATCGGGAAAGTCTTAGGCCATTCTTTATATATCTCACAAGGCTCCATTGGCCAGCAAAAGCACCATCAGCATCAGCTGCATTTGTGTGGGCTATGTGAACTGGCCACAGGTTTTTCATTTGTTGATTCGGTGCCCAGGAGCACCCCACAATCACAGTCACCTTTGCCTTCCCCCATATATCGTGCTGTCCAGTGCCAGACAGGTTACCAATGGCTGTCAATGCAACACTGTCAATGTTATCACAGTACCAGGAGCTCCAGCCACAATTTTGGATTTCATTTGCAGCCTTTGGAGTGTTATTAGTTTGCCTCTCTATTAGTGTGACTGTTTATGATGAATTTGCTTACATAACATAGTAGTTTGGAATACTATTTGGACTTGAAGAAGAAAGTTAAGTGTCATTACACACATATTATGTGTGCTTCTAATTATTTTGCTCTCTGTCTCAGCACCCAACTATTCCTTGGCATCCATCCCTGGACCAACCCAACAAAATCAGCACTGTAGAAGACACAGGTACCAAAACTGGGCAGCAGAGCCATGGAAAGATACAGCAGGACAAAAGGGGTCATACAAGATGAAAGGGAGGGACAGTGCCACATGTGTGGCCTGATAGAGGGAGGGTACTAGAAACTGGCATGGGGCAAGAAGTGATACAAGAAGCAACATCAGGCAGGAAGGGCGTAACATTGTTAATGGGTCTGAGGCAAGGCGGCCACAGCACATGAGACAGCAGTCTAAATCACAGCAGATGGCTCTGTAGTGGGTAGAGCACTGCACAGCAGAGACCACAGGGTGGATCATGGAAAAAAAAAAAGGTGGTGTGTCACGGGAAATGAGAGGGGGCCAGGTACCATGGTAAACGACAGTGTTGGGGTACTAGGGAAAAGTACACATTGAAAGTACTATGGGAAACTATACAAGGAAGTCTCTGTAGGAAATATGAGGGTCACTGTATCATAGACAGCAGAAACTACTGGAGTTTGCATCATCAAATTTTGGCCTCATTTGAAGTAACTACTTTACACCATTCCTTCCCCTTAAAATTGCATATGCTGGGGCAGAGTGCTGTGGATAATGGCAGGGGGCAGAGGTTCTGAGTGAAATGGATAGGGGAGGCATGTCATGTGAAACACCAGTGGCACGTCGAAGACCACCTGAAATGGAAAGGGGAAGCCACATGCCCTGTGAGACATGTAATGGTACTTGAACTACGTAACCATTATGGCACCTCACCTGAACCTCTCGATACCAGTAATATTCTACTGTGTTTCTGCAACGTAGTTGACATATTTCTGAGACAACATTCAGATTTGATTTCATTTGTGATACATCGATATGTTTATATTGCAATGATATTATTCTTATGTGTATTCTTTCTTTTGTCACTATGTTCTTTGACATACTTGTAACTCTGATTTTTGGGCACATAAGCGATTATTAGTTAGTTGTTAACTCGTTAGAGAATCGGACCTTGAGAAAGTCAAGTCATGGACATCATGTTGGAAAGACGAATATTGTCGTCAGCTGATAAAATGTGAACTTTAACAGTGACTGTGAGGAAGAGGTTTTCAAGTATGTTTTGTATTGTGAAGTGATGTTTAGTGTGTCACGTTATATTGCAATAAAAGCAATTAAAAGGAAGTGTAACTTAATTTCGGAGTGCTGATTATTTTTTTACATCACCATTGTCCACTAAAAGTGTAATCTTCAAGAATGGTTTGTGAAGCGCATCTACAAAACTTTTGAATATAGCAGAATAAAACCTAGGCCTCTTTGCATCCGAGCTTGGAATCATAACCACCTAGATTTTCAACGATTGAGCCATGATTTTACGACGAGACCAGCATGGGAAACACAAAAAGATGAGTGATTAGTTTTTTTATTATTACATGAAATAACTTTATTAACTGTGCTCTAATGACACCTGCCACATAATGACTGTTGTTGCCCGAAAATGCAGTATTTAGCAGCGCGAGCAACACCACAATCGTTATTAAATCCTGACCTTTGTTGTGGTAGGGTTGTTAGAGGCACCACAGTAAATGCACTAAATGGTGACAAAAGGGAGGCGCTGGGAGGGGGGAGGTGGGAGCCTGAGGGCATCCTGCATGTACACGGGGAAAGAGCATTGTAGGAAATGGCAGGGTGGCCCGGTAAGCACATGAGGCACGCATGGGGTGCCACAGGAAAGTGCACAGGGCAGGGAGCTCTGGGAACAGAGAGGGAGAATAGAGCTATTAGCAATGAAACTACGAGAATTATTATTTTCAAATTCTGAAATGTTTCACACATTTTTACGTGACTTCTTTGCATTATTCAGGCCTTTGAAATTTCATGTGTTGAAAACTTCAAAATACTTGGAAACAAATTACCTTCAGTACTGTTGAAAATATTTTGCATTTGGTAGTTAACTGTGTCAGCAGTAACAGTGCCACGAGGAGTAGAAAGAGCACTAACTAACACAAATTTCATAATATTTTAACTTTTTAACTACAAAAACCAGGACTTATTATTTGAAGATAGAATGTGATGGAAAGAAAGTTGTCAGCAGGAAGGAGGTAGAATAGAGTAACACCAATGAAAATATATATGTGGTGTCTGTAGACACCATTTTGATCCTGCAGACACTATGAATCAAGACAAAAATGAATTAAGGATATTAGCTGCCAATGCGCACTGATTTATATCAATGGAGAAAGCTGAAAATTCTGGATGGTGTATCAGTCAGCGCATCTGTCTATCAAGCAGGAGACCTGTATTTGAATCCCAGTCCGGCACAAATTTTCAATTTTCTCCATTCATACAAATCAATGCCCGGCAGCTAATTCCTTTAATTCCTTTTTGTCTTGCACACCAAGCTTGAACTCTAACAGGAATTGGCAAACCAAGAGTAATGAGGATAATGGGCAAAGGACACTACATCAGTAGTGTGTGGATTAGTTGAGAATTTGGGTCTGACAGGAGGCGTGCTAGGGTAGTCCATGCAGTTGCGATGACCCCTGTATTCAGATGGGATAGTGGTCAGTGCATCTGGCTAGTAAGCATGAGAGCAGAGTTCAAATCCCAGTCCAGCACAAAATTTCAACTTTCCCCACTGATATAAATCAATGCCCACTGGTAGCTAACATCTTTAATTCCTCTGTGCCCGGACCAATGTAAACGTTACTTGAAGACTGCCTGTTAGATTCTCCCTCCACTTTTCTATACAAATATTTGCTATTTAGTTTCAAGGTTTAATTTTGGCACAGTACTTATTAACTACATTCTTTATCATCACAACTCTTTTGTTCCTTTTACTCCTAGTATTTACCCACTTGTTACTTATTCTAATCCCAGTGTGCCCTAAGATTTTTCTGTCACTTACTGCCTCTTTCATTTCTTGCAATGACTTTTTAATGTGAAAAATACCAAGCTGCATCATAGTTTGGAATCTAAATTAAACTGTAGGTCTCCCTGTAACTGGCTGAGTAAGGCAAGGACACATCATCTAAAATAGGACCAAACCTAATAAAACAATTGTGGTATTAAAAACAACTTTTGTGTTGGAGGTGTATTTATTAATCACTGTCTTATGTTGAATTAAACATGTGTACAATACAACAGAATATAGTAAACAAACTTCCACTGCAACCAGCATATATTTTCACCTTGTTAACAACATAAACTTTCTAAACTGGTAATAAAAAATAAATATATTGTGCAGAAAGTCATACTTCTGTCCAGTCAAATGCATATTTACCCTCTTCATATATTCAGGAACTGAACTGTACCGAAGAAATTCTGTGCTTTCTTGGGTATAGTATCTTTCTGTATCAGCCAGAAATATATCTTCAAATGCCTCCTTGTAGAGAATCAAGTTCTTTCCTTTACCTTCTGGATCCTCTTCATTTGAACCTGAAATCAGAAGACCAATTTACAATTCAAATAATTACATTTTTATGACTACCGTAAGATAATGTTGCACAATAGCATGCTCATTATCACACACATTTAATATGGAATAGAGAGTTTTATAAAAAGAAACCTCTCATAAAATTTCACAAAGCAAGTTTCTATAACAAATAGTGTATTATGAGAACAAATGCAGTCCTATTTCTTACATGCTGATGTCATATTCCCATTTCATCTTGCCATATTAACATCAAGTTCCAATTTACTGTATTTTGTCAAGTGGTAGTAATTCCACACTTAACATGAGAAGATGGAAGAAGGAAAAAAAGTACTTAATTTATCAAATTTTTCACTGATAAATATTTCCAGCCTAATAGTCAACAAATAATGTGAACAGTGACCCCTGATTTCATCTACCATAAATCTGTATGGAAAAACAAAATATCTTTTTCTTTTAAATAACACACAGAGTTTCAAACTTGCACAACAACCAGTACAGCATACCATTGCTTACATGCTTTGTCTACTGCTACTTTTGACCCTACAGCCCTCCCCCATGGCACCTTTTTTGCAAGCGCTTACATTCCTTATTTTTATGTGGTACCAAAATATAAGCATAATCCAAACTAGATCAATATTCAATTTATTACAATTGTGGTTGGTCTCAACTAAATTCATTGCACAGAGAATGAGTAGGCAGTATAGTGTTTGGTATTTTATTTTTGTATATGAGCTTATTTCAGCTTTATTGCCTTCATCAGTACATTTGCAAACAATCACATATATTTGTGTTTTATTTAATATATAATTTATAAAGGATTTTTACACTGGATTTGGTACTCATGTCGTGACATTGTAAATGGGCATATTTCAACTTTGAGTAAACTATTGCTGCTGTCCGTAGTTCTTGGATGCAATGTTTTCTCAGTAATGTTTTAAAGTTCTTTGATTTAAAATTTCACATATATTAAAACAGGTTTTTTATAATTTTGACAGTCATAGAAATCTAAGTTTGACACCTAATGTTGAAAACAACCAGCTGTCAAACATGAATTTCTAAAACGGTCAAAATTACAAAAAAACTTATTACAACATATGTGCAATGTCAAATCATCAAACACTTAAAAACATTACTGAAAAAATGTTACATCCAACAAATATGGACAGAAATAATAGTTTTGACATATGTCTGTTTACAGTGTCACCATGTGAGTACCACATTGTATGTAAAGAAAACTTTATAAATTATATAATATGTAAAACATAGATAAATGCAATTGTTTGTAGATGTACTCATGAAGGTAATAAAGCAGAAATAAGCTTATACACAAAAATGAAATATCTAGCAGCATAATGTCTACTAATTCTCTGCATACTGTCCCAAAGCAAGATAACACTGGGTGTACATAAAGTCTGGGAACACTTCCAATTACTTATTTCACAAGAACCAAACATTGTACAGATATCATACATATCTAATTTTGAAACCCTGAAAGTTATTTTTTTCATGTATACCGCCACGTGTAGTTTGGTAATTTGCCGATAGTCAGTGCTAGTTGCAAACATGGTGAATTCAGGTACGTTGCTTGGGCCTGGCAAAGAGAATCGGACGTCCCAGTGAGAGTGAGGTGAATGTGGAGCGCATATGAGAGACATTCACAAGTAGTCCAAAGAAATTGGTGTGTCATGGATCCCATGAATTCAAAATGGCTCCAATGACATTGTGGAAAGTCCTGCGACAGAAGCTGACTATGAAACCATTCAAATAGGAGTTAGTGGGTACCTGAACCCGGAGATGCCATATCGATGGATCAGCCATACTAAGAAGGGGACAGCTGTTTCATTAAATGGCCTCCCCGATCACCAGATCTCACTCAGGGTGGCTTTTCTGTGGGAACACATTAAAAATATGGTGTATGTACTGCCACATGATGTAGCAGAGCTCCTGGAGAGAATACAGAACGTGACTGCAACAGTCAACGACACCATGGTGGGACAGGTCTGGCAAGAATTCAATTACCATATTGATATCTGCCGGATAACTCATGGTTTGCATATCAAATATTTGTAAAAGAAACTTTCAGAGTTTATCTTCAAAATGCAATATGTATGACATCTGTTAAGTGTTTAGTTCTTGTGCAATAAATAATTCAAAGTGTTCCCAGACTTTATGAACACCCTGTATATGCTGCAGGTCCCATAATGAGGAAACTTAAATTGACCACTCTTGTAAGTAAAATACCAAAAAATTAACATTGTTATGAGCAGGATAGATTGCTGTTCACTGTAAAGATGACATGTTGAGAGCATGTGTGTGGGGGGGAGGGGGGCGGCAGGTGGAGGGGAGGGGAGGGGAGGGGAGGGGGTGAGTGTGCTCGTGCATTGTAGGAGGCTCTGGCCAAAAACCCAGCATGTGCCTATCTGCACCTCAGTGTGTCATCTTTAGGGTGAGTAGCAGCAATCTATCCTGTTCATAATATTGTTGATATTCCAATGTGGACTTTCCATTGTTTGATTACACCAAAAAACTACATTCAGTCAAACAAAACAATGTTGTTTTAACCGCTCAACTGTGCTCAGTAAACTGAGTTCGGGCTGCCTGGTGGTGCTGAACTGAATCCTCGATGAACAGTGCTCGGGCCCGCAGTTGGCATTTTCACATTCATTTTTGAGAATGGGTTATGGGTTATCAAAAATGATAATTAATGAGATGGACAAATGTGCTGAATGGTTTGTAAGTTCACATGAGGATACCCTGAAACAACAATCGCATGTGCACGGATGGGTACCAACTGGCAATTGAGATTTCTGTTTGCAATGTTATTCCTACAAGGCATAGTTCGGAAACCTAATTTTGAAATGTATTATTCAAGGACAGAAATTCTTGAAACATCTATTTACCAAAAAGTACTCAAAATGTTCAAATGTGTGTAAAATCTTATGGGACTTAACTGCTAAGGTCATCAGTCCCTAAGCTTACACACTACTTAACCTAAATTATCCTAAGGACAAACACACACACCCATTCCTGAGGGAGGACTTGAATGTCCACCAGGATCAGCCGCACAGTCCATGACTGCAGTGCCTTAGATCGCTCGGCTAATCCCACGCGGCCCAAAAAATACTGTGTTTGCATTCACTCCTCCAGTAAAAACCTTCACGACACTGTCAAAATAAATCAACTGTAATGTCCTTATTTTCATACTACACATTCCTGCTTTCCTGCTGCCAAAAGCTTCAAATTGTTGGCTGCCAAAAGCTTCAAATTGTTGGCAACTTACAATTACAACTATCACTTGATTTGGGAAAAGTGCACCAAAATATTTCAGATTACAAAACACTGCAAGAAATAGCCACAAGGCATGGGAATAATTACATGGGTGCAAACAAACAGTGGCACAAGGAATAGCATGTGCCTATCGCCACTCAGCATCTCCGCTGTATGGTGAGTAGCAACTTTCCTTCTCTAATATTGTTTCTTCACAAACAAAAGTATATGTATCATTATATCTTGTGTACAGATAATGTAACACCACCATCATTGCTTGAACCTCTCAACAAGCATTTAGGCACCACAGTAATAAATTAAGATAGTTTTCTGATAGCACATTCTATCTGTAGTACATGAAAGTACAGTTCCAGAGAGTGCATTGTTGCTGCAATTTTAAGTGATTTAGCTAAGATTGCTGGAACAGCTCAGTGCGTGATATTATCCTGACACATCACTACACCATTTAATCTTATCCACACTGTCATTCTGTGTCAACAAGGGTTGAAAGTGTGCAGTGTTGCTCATCACGTGGGCATTCATCACAACGCTTGTTCACTGAATATGTTTCTGTTACTAACAGTGAAGTGAAAAATCTATCTTGAAGCATTTGCCTGTGCAATGACATGAGCTGTCTGCTCAGTATGGCTCATAGAAACTCACAGGGCTAGCAACAGAGCTATGTTAAGACTTCCTGATGGTAACATGGTGAAAAACCTAAAACTAGACTGGACAATCCAAAATTAAATCCACACAGCCATCAAAATCAGGTATCATGAAAAATCTGAACCGAGAACAGCTGCCAACATGAATAACTTAGAAGTAGATATTCTCAAAGTAGTGAGTCTACTGACTCACAGTCAACACAGATTTAGAAAACATTGTTCTTGTGAAGCACAACTAGCTCTTAACTCAGATGAATTGTTGAGTGCTATTGACAGAGGATTTCACACCGATTCCATATTTTTAGATTTAAAGAAGGTTTTTGACACTATAGCTCACAAGCGGCTTGTTATCAAATCACGTGCTCATGGAATATTGTCTCAGTTATGTGTACACTTATGATTTCCTGTCAGAGAGGTAACAGTTCATAGTAACTGATGGAAAGTCATTGAGTAAAACAGAACTGATTTCTGGCATTTCCCTCTGCTGCTCCTTATATTTATAAATTATTCAGGAGACAACCTGAGCAGCCATCTTAGGTTGTTTGCAGATGGTTGGTTAATTTGGGGGCGGAGGGGACCAAACAATGAGGTCACCAGTTCCATTGGATTAGGGAAGGATGGAGAAGGAAGTCAGCTATGCCCTTTCAAAGGAACCATCCCAACATTTGCCTGAAGCAGTTTAGGGAAATCACAGCAAACCTAAATCAGGATGGCCAGGCGTGGGTTTAAACTATTGTTCTCCTGAATGCAAGTCCATTGTGCTAACTACTGTGCCACCTTGCTTGGTATTTGCAGATGATGCAGACATTTATCATGTAATAAAGACATCAGAAGATCAAAACCAATTGCAAAACAATTTAGATAAGATATCTGTATGGTACAAAAATTGGCAATTGACTCTAAATAATGAAAAGTGTGATGTCATCCACATGAGTGCTAAAACAAATCAATTAAACTTTGGTTACACAATAAATCAATCAAATCTAAAGGCCATAAATTCAATTAAATACCTAGGAATTACTATTACAAAAAACTTAGATTGGAAAGAACACAGAAGATGCAACAGATCTACTAAGAAGATTGCCAACACTGCACTGGAGTACTGCTGTGCATCAAGAAAGTTCAAAGAAGGGTAGCACATTTTGTATTAACAAGAAATAGAGGGGGGAGGGGGGGGGGGGGAATGTCACAGACACAATACAGGATTTGGGGCAGAAATCATTTACACAAAGGCATTTTTCGTAGCGGCAGGATCTTCCCACAAAATTTTAATAATGATCTTTCTCCTCTGAATTTGAAAATATTCTGTTGACACTGACCTACATGAGGAGAAATTATCATCATAATAATATAAGGGAAATCAGAGCTTGAGTGGAAAGACATAGGTGTTATTTTTTTCCATACACTGTTCAAAAGTGAAATAAAGGAGAATTACTGTGAAGATGATTCAATGAACCCTCTGCTAGGCACTTATGTGTGATTTGCAGAATAGCCTTGTAGATGTAGATGTAGATGTAGATATCATCTGAGTGCAATACCATTCACAGTCATCCACACATCAAGAGTGCTGAGCAGTACAAGTACAGAATTCTCCAGCTGCTCATTGTCATTCTCTATTGAAATGTTATCAGAGAATTAATACTTTCAGATGACTCTACGCACATGCTCAACATATATCTCCCCAACGTATTTCTTCAGTATGCACAAATACAATACAAAGTGTCATTTGTCATGTCTCAGCTCAGTTGAGTGGGCCTTAGGTGGAAAAAAACATGTCAATGAGGTGATGTACATGCTATGGATTACTCCCACCGAGTTACTACCAATGATATATCAAACCTGGTATAGCAGTGTGTCAATTTTCTTGGGGACAGCATGACATGAATGATATGAACATGTTTTAGTGCACAAGGTGACAACACTGTAGTACCATGTCAGAATACAGTGTTTGCTCACTATAGAACAAGGTGTATTTTTGCCATTAGCAGTGCACATTTTAAAAATTCAGGCAGGGAAAAACTTTGAAGTCTGTATGTATAAGTTTGATGAATTTACAGACCAGACTAACTGTGGCACCAGAAATTAAATATTTGCCATGGATGTGACCATCATCACAGATTTGCAAAATATGGCAAACTGAAACTGCCCGAGTTCCTTCCCAGAAATATAATGACAACAAAATTTATTCCTGCGGCCACCATAAATTAGCCGATGCACACAATTTTTTTTTTTTACCTGTGTCATGAGTAACAGTCATTCCACATAATAAATCTATATTACCTCTGTACAAAAGACTACTACCAGAACTACTGCCACTGATAAGTAATGTGCACTTACCCAATTCAACATAACTGTTGACAACTCCACTCACTAATCTTGTGTTTATTGTTTCTCCATTACGTTCCCTTTCAATTAATTTCAAAACAGCATTTGTCACCTGAAAGAATCATAAAAAAATCCAGTTTCAATCCATAGTTACACATGAAAGCTGTGGTGTAAGAGATAACAAAATTGGCCAGCATACAGTGGTCTTCAGTGCCCAATTGCAGGGTTTTCTGTTTTAATTGTTCAGCAACTTACTTTCCACTAAAAAGCATATGAGAAATCAACATGATTACACTCATTGTGTGGCAAGTAATACAGGAACAGAAAGGAGTTATAGTTTGGCAGTTTACCTCCAATTGTGTATATCTTGCTTCCGTTCTTTCAGAAATGTCTCAAACAACAGACACCATTTTGACCCTACAGCCAATATGAATAAGGATACAAAGGAATTAAAGATATTAGCTGCCATTCAGCACTGATTTACATCAATGGGGAAAGTTTGAACTGCAGTGCAGCACAGATTTTCAACTTGCCCCATTGATATTAATCAATGCCCACTGACAGCTAATGTCTTTAATTCCTCTGTGTCTTACCTTCAGCTGACTGGAACTGTACATATATCATAAAGAGATTTTTGCCAACAAAAGGAATCATGATGTGTGGACCAAATTAGGAATACAGAGTGTAGTTACACATCAGTAAATGAATTTTTGCTTAAAACAGAAAAACAATTTTATACATCCTGGACCAAAACCTACCATTAAAAAAATGGGTTTAACATCTTGTTAACATCCATCATTACTGATGACAAAGTCATTAAGGCATAGCACAAATTCTGATTGAACAAGAATGGGGCAGGAAACTGACTTTTCAAAAGAGCAACCCAAGGAATCAGCTTAACAGATTCAGAGATACCATGGAAAACTTAAATTCAAATGATTAGATGGTGATTTGAACTCTGCTCTCTCCTAATCTGCATCTAGTACCAATACCAATGTGCCACCTCAATTGACAAAAAAAGAAGACCCATAAGCAGTGAAAGCATCAAAGGAGAATGAAAGAAGCACTTGTGACATAAGTGTAATCAAGATACGCATGAATACATTAAATGTATTTGTAGCTGCAAATATGTACGACTATCAGCTGTCTACTTGAATCACAATGAAAATCTGTGCTGGATGACTCGAACCCAGTATTCCCACTTACTGCAAATGGTCACCTTACCATTACGCTATCTGAGCATGCTTCATGGCCGGACCCAAACTTCCATTGTACATCCATTATACATATTCCTGTCCACGGGAGAATATTAATTGAAAGTCACCTACCCAGTGTCGGCTGATAATTATGATATTGCAGAGCCTGTGTTGTTCAGAAGTATGATGCTGTGTTCTTTCAGACATAACTTAAAATGTCTCCCCTGCACAGGAATATACATAATGGATGTAGAAGAGTAGGTTATAGGCACATGGACAACATCATATGGAAGTTTGAGTTATGGCCATGAAGTGGGCTCGGATAATCTAATGGTAAGGCGACCAATTGCGATAAGCAGGAAATCTGAGTACAAGTCCCGGTCTGGCACAAATTTTCATTGTTGTTATTCCATTATACAGCTGGCAGTTGTCCATATTTGCAACTGTGAATACATTTCATGTATTTCATAACGGCTGTAGTTGTCACAGTGCCTGTTCCTTCAGACATGCATGCATGCCTGAAGGAACTCTGCATCATACTTCTAAGCAACACAGGCACTGCAATACCATACAACTGAATGTTTATGACAACAGTTTCATATGGTCAGCAAAGTGACTTTGCCAAAAAGATCAGCTGGTAGCCATACTTTTATCGATATCCATCTGCTGTTTAATGCCATTTTTATTTGGTGAGCAGTGATCTATCATTATTCAAATATCACTACAATATCCTCTAAGAAAAACCATAAAAAGCCAATGGCATGTTACAAATAACCTGCTGGCCTGCATTACATTAAGATGGTTGGTTGGTTGATATGGGGATGGGGACCAAATAGTGAGGTCATTGGTCCCATCAGATTAAGGAAGGTCGGGGAAGGACGTCGGTCATGTCCTTTCGAAGGAACCAGCCCAGTATTTGCCTGAAGTAATTTAGGGAAATTATGGAAAACATAAACCTGGGTGGCCAGACGCAGTTTTGAACCAAATGCAAGTCTAGTGTGCCAAACACTGCGCTACCTAACTTGGTCATGACATTAAGATAAAAATAAAAATATTATTTACAGAAACTTAAAAGCAATTTTTACTGTGGCTTTATGCTGGAAGTTTAGATTGAGACGAAAGAAAAGCGTAACTATATACTGCTACTATGGAGCTTATTTATTTCGAGACAATATGTTATACACAAAGTGTGTTGATAATCACTTGCCCTTTTCATACTTTCATATCAGCTATTTAGTTATATTTGATTGGTTTAGTTAGTCACTAGCACTGTGTGTGAAACTGTGTACAGTGCACTTCCCTACCAATCACCAGTTACTGCAACTACAGTAATATAATATTTTTGTCACTGTGTCTTATGAACACAAACAAATAGAAAAAAATTGCAACACCAAAAAATAATTAATGTTAAGTAATGAAATTTTGGGAATATATTTGTCTAGGTAACATAGTTAAGTGAATAACACTGCAAGATCACAGGTTAATATAAGAGTGATACAAGCCATTGCAAATGTGAAACACTGGTATATTAATAACCAGTGTAGCTGCCTGAATGTTCAATGTAAGCATGCAGACACGAATGCACTGTGTTGTACACATCCTGGATGTCAGTTTGTGGGATGGTGTTCCATGCCTGTTGCACTTCGTAGGTCAATACAGGGAGAGTAAATGTTGTTTGTGGATGATGCTGAAGTTGTCCAATGATGTGCCATGCATGCTTGACTGGAGACAGATCTGGTGATCGAGCAGGCCAAGGCAACATGTCCACACTCTGTAGAGCATGTTGGCTTACAACAGCAGTATGTGGACAAGCGTTATCCCCTAGTACCCTGTTCATGAATGAAAGCGCAAAAGATGGAATCATCAGATTGACATACAGATTTGCAGTCAGGGTGTGTGGGATAACCATGGGGGTGCTCCTGCTGTCATACAAAATTGCACCCCAGACCATAACAGCAGGTACAGGTTCAGTGTGTCTAGCATGCAGACAGATTGGTTGCATGCCCTCAACTGTCTTCCTAACCAACACATGAACGCCACTGGCATTGAGGCACACGCCACTGGCATTGAGGCACAGCACCAGCTTTCATCAGAAAACACAACAGACCTCCATCCCGTCCTCCAATGAGCTCTCACATGACACCACTGAAGTTGCAGTCTATGGTGGTTTGAGGTCAGTGGAATGCATGCTACCAGGGCATCTGGCTCAGAGCTGTCCTTGAAGTAAACAACTTGAAACAGTTTGTTGTGTCACTATGGTGCCAACTGTTCCTCAAATTGCTGCTGCTGTTGCAGTACGATACACAGGGGCCATACACCAAACACGATGATCTTCCCTCTTGGTAGAGCCATGTGGCTGTCTGAAGCACAGTCTTCTTGCGACGGTACATTCTTGTGGTTACTGCTGCCAGCAATCGTATACAGAGGCAACATTGTGAAGTTTTTCAGCAATATCTCAGAAGGAACATCCAGCTTCTCGTACATGACCTCATTCAAACTCAGTGAGGTGTTGATAATGATGTCTTTGTTGCCTTAATGGCATTCGTGACAAACATCAACTCACCACATGCAGACTCAAAGGTAACTAATGCTCATGACCATTATGGTGTGTATTTAAAGCAAACCTGATTTGCATCCTCATAGTGGCACTACTAGTGCCACTGTTATGCGACTGGCATGAAATTTGAACAGGCATCATCTTTCAGATGTAGAAACATATCTACCAACTTTCATTTATGTCACACAGTGGTGAATTTTTTCCATCAGTGAGTTAAGATGCTCTAACTGTGGTAATTGGATCACAAAAGACTGCCATACTTAGATATGTGATTCTTAATGTGCTGTCACTATGTTATACAACCCGTAAAGAATAGATATGAAATCTGAAAGAATAAAATGTAAAACACTTTCACTGAAGGGAACTTGTCTGCAGATTGCATGTGATGAAAACAAATGATAGTTTTGAAGGCAGCAGGAGAAGGACCTTATTCAATCAAGAGAGCAACCACACAAATCAACACTTTCAGTTTGCCTGTAGAAGTTGTAGAAGCATATAAAGTTGGAAGCATTTTCAAAATTATTTCATAAACTGTATGGAGAAGACAAGAACAAATTAACTGATTCTTCAGATCATTTGTGGTTTACGACATTACAGATCTAAAATTATCACAGTTATCTTACACATGAGCGAAAAAAATCTTCATTCTGAATCACTGTGTTAATGATCAAGATTACAATTACTATTACTGTTTAAGTTTCCAGACTATGAATAAAGAGAACTTCTGTTTGATATCCCAGGACTTTCAAGAGTAGATTATCAGGACCTTATATACAAGGGAGGATTGGAAAGTAATGCACAAAAATGTTTTTCTCCCTTGGTACCGCGGCTAGAATGTTGAAATTTTATTAAGGTATAGTTTGAAGTTTGCACTACACAGAGCATTTTGTTTCCATGTTCAGCTCTAACAAGAGAAGCCTAAACTACGAAACAAACAAGGCGCACACATTAATGTCATAAAAACATGGCACACATGTAACTGTTATCTACCTGTGAGGAGCAGCGAAGTGTAGTTCAATATCTGTGGGCCAAAGAGCATAAACCAAGTGAAATTCAGTACATGCATGACATGTATGGGAACAACTGTATGGGACCACAGCAATGTCTCCAAGTGATGTGCATTCTTCCAAGAGGGCCATGTGAAGCTTAGTGATTTGCCACACTCTGAGAGGCCAGTAATAACTGAAACCCCCAGTATGTTGGAGCCATTGGGGCAGCAATTTTGAAAGACTAATGTTGCAAGTGCAAACCTTTTTGCAGCAGTTAAAAATTCCTGTGGTGTGGTGTATGACACTATTCATGACACTTTGAAATTTCATAATGTTAGTTCTCACTGGGTGCTTAAGAACCTGACAGATGACCATAAGGGCCAGCAAATGATGACAAGCTTTGATCAGTTAATACATTGTGCTGCAGAAAGTCAGTGATGATACATTACGGGCATACCACTACATGCGCAAAAACAAGCAGGCCTCTATGGAGTGGAAACATGCTGGTTCCCCAGTGCGAAAAAAGTTCAAAGTGACTCAACCTGCTTGGAAAATGCTTGTGACAGTGTTCTGGGATATGGGTGATGTGTTACTGATGGACTCCAGTGAACACAGGACCAGAGTGAATGCTGCAGCTTACATTAAAACTTTGGTTACATTGTATCATGCTGTTTGTGACAAATACAACAACATTAATGACAAAGCTTACCCCCACAATGCTGCTCCTGTCATGAGAAAATTGCCAAATTTGGGTAGTAGGTGCTCTGGTATCCATGATAAAGTTCAGAACTTGCATCGTTATACATTCATCTGTTTGGTACCACGAATAAATTCCTGGCTGGCTAACGCTTCGTAACAGATGCAGAAATGAAATCGGCAGTCCGTAGATGGTTATACTCCAATCAAATGGACTTCAACTAACAGGGTATATCGAAACTGGTACCACAATGGGAGAAATGTGTTGAATAACATTGGTGACTATGAAGAAAAGTAGGTAAATAACTGTGACTTTTTTGTTTTATTACCTAATAACCTTCTTGGTAATAAAATTATTGTGCATTACTTTCTGATCTTCCCTCACATTATGAGTCCACTTGATGATTTATTCTAATATTGAAACAAAATGGAAACAAGAATAAGTTTCTTTCCTTTTCCAAAAGGCAGCCTACTACTTCCAACTGAACAATTTCTGAGTGGAAAGCCAGAAGGAAGGGAGACATCACTGAAAACAGAGAACAAATTCAGAGGATAAGGATGTTGAAGGAATACAGTTGTGGCCTTATTTAAGAAACTATTATGGCATTTGTTCCACTGATTTCAGAAAATCACGGGAAATCTATATCATGGTGAGCTGGCAGTGATCTGAAACTCATTTCTTCTAAATGTCAGTAAAGGGTCCTAACTATTGAGCCATCTCACCTGGCATTGCATAATGCAGCAGATGTCACTGAACCACTGACTGTACGCCTTGGATAAGGTAAG
Source organism: Schistocerca nitens (assembly GCF_023898315.1). Classification (NCBI taxonomy): domain Eukaryota; kingdom Metazoa; phylum Arthropoda; class Insecta; order Orthoptera; family Acrididae; genus Schistocerca; species Schistocerca nitens. The sequence continues at coordinate 778,120,946 of NC_064616.1, forward strand.
TCTACATTTAGTATAGGAACAAGTAAATTGAGTGTCCCCTCATGTTAAAATTAATGAGTGAACTGAAAATACTAACTGAAATGATACTACAAGTAACAAATCACAATACATCTTTAGCAGTATATGTCTACAACTGCCTGTAAGATATGGAATATACTGAAAATAATACTAAATGGTTTGCATATATATTGATTGATAGTTGACTCATTTTGCATAATTATGAAGATCAGTATATAATGAAATACCAGTCTTCATGGAAGTTACAGCAGTCTAATCACAATTTTCTGTTCCACTAAATTTGGTCTCACTGTATTTTTCTATTTTTTAAAAAAATACCATCTATGCTGCTGCAGCAGTACCAATACCTGTTTGTACAAATGTTTAAACAAATTATCTCGCCATGTAACTAATGCCAGCTGATACACATCATATACAGTCTTCTTCCCTTCATCACGTTCTCTTCGGACCCAATGTCTGCAAAAAATTAGCAAACTGTCAGTTATTCTGATGCTATACAAAAATAAATGGAAAGAAAAAAACTTATACAATACATTTTTATTTTTAACATAAAGAATATAAGAAGGACAATTTAATAAACTACACATGCTGTTATTCATAAACTAAATCACATACATTTTATTGGGCTTTAATGTATATAGGGTGGTGTCTCAAACATTTTCAGTTAAATTGAAACAGGTGATAGTAAATCCACAACTGATTATGTTGAGACAAGGAGTAAATGGTCATTAATGTATATACATTGTTTAATGGACATACACAGGGTAAGCACATAACAACAATGTAGCTAATAGTAATTGTTCAAAGTGACGACCGTTTCAATGCATGTATTGCAGTGGTGCATGCACTTGTGCTGCACTCTTGCAAAGATACCGGGTGTCTGTTGTACATTGGAACAGACAGCGAATGATAAACAGCATACATTTTCGACCAGAAAACAGAAGACATACTGTACATAACTTGAAGGATACAGTGTGGAGAGTAGTGGGGACAAGTATTAGACCCCTATCATAAAGAACATTTGCAAGCACAGGGATCAATGGATTTTGAGCTCAGCATTCACCTCTGTCAGTGGACTGTACACCACAATGCTGTTGTGTCAAACTTCATACAGTTTGTATTGTTCACACATCAAGCCTCATTCACTCTTGATGGCATATTCAGCAACTGGGACAGCCATGTCTGGAGTGAGGAAAATTCGCATGCCATTCACAATGGTGGCCACCAGCAACGAGTCTCTGTAAATGTATGTCTGGGCATTGTCCAAGATCATCTAATAGGAACTTACTTGCTGCCTCCCCGTTTGACTGGTCCACGTTACCTGCATTCCTGCAAGATGTGCTGCCACAGTTCTTGTGAGGCGGTACCCCTCATTGTCCACAAAAGGATGAGGTTTCAGCACAATGGTGCACCAGCCTCCTTCCACATTAATGTCCATGAGCACCTAAACAATATGTTCACTCACTGTTGGATTGCAAAGGGAGGTCCTGTCCCAGAGACAGTGTGATCCCCTGATCTGACACCTCTGGACTTGTTCCTCTGGGGTTACATCAAGATATTGGTATATGATACCCCATAGAAAAGGATGAAGACCTGCTTGCTAGGGTGTAAGCCATCTGTTTCCTGGTACAACAGACACCAAGGATCTTTGAGGGAGTGAGGCACAACTTCATGTGCCCTTGCTGTGCATGCATTGAGACTGGCAGTCATCACTTTGAACAATTACTATGAGCTATGTTGTCATCATATTGTGTACACTGTGTGTACCCATAACACAATAAATATGCATTCTGACCACTGGTTTCCCATCTCAATATAATAGGTTTTGAACCCAATATCATCTGTTTCAATTTTACCATAAATATTTGAGATGCCCTGTTGTCATCCCCTAGGAGACCATTTGGTTTTGTTTACCTTACACACAGAGGAAAATTTACTTTTAATGTATTACACTTCTTAAATATTTGGCATTTCAACTAACCCAATGCTTTCTCTTGTATCACTAGTACATATTATGATGTCTTACCATTTACTACAAATGTAAAGAGTCACTTTGTGTTACAGTTATGCATTCAATTTAATAACAGCCATTGTATTAAGATGTTCAGTTCTCTCTCTACAAAGACAAAATGTATATTCTATCAGTCAATTGTTGGCTGTCTTGGTTTGATGATCTGCTTCATTGCAAGGACAACAACACAAGTTATTAAACCCAAAGGCATGTAGAAATTCACTAGGTAGGTCATTCTGAGGTGGAACCAATGCTACTGGTTAGCATTCATTGTCACCACCAGGTGGACAGTGGCTCCACAGACTTTACGGTCACACATGGATTATGCAGTGGCTGTAATCATTATTTCTATATTTACTTCTCTAATTAGACTAGCTTTCAAATCAGTATGAAAATACCCCATAACAGGGAAATAAACAGCGCAACCTAATCAAGCTAGCCTTACAATTTCCTTTGGTTCTGCCTGTTTATCATTCAAAGTTCTTCGAAGAACATTGATAAAATTTTCACCATTAGTAATATCTCATTTCAGGAATCCTAAATAAGTTGAACAGATCACTAAATAGGATATTTTATTATGGTCTTTCCATTAGGCTATGTCACTGCTTCAGCCAGTACATGGTTCTGAAAATATACAGTAGACCATTACCAACATCCATTTTTTTGTACTAGTATCAAATCATCAGATGAGCTGTACCCTATTATACTAATGAGGTTTCCAATCACCATTGGCTGAAAAAATTGAACAGCTCTACCATAGTTTCAGTGAAACATGTCAGCTCTTTAAAAAATCCTGCTGTAGAAACATTCAAAAGCTTGAACAACAGGGCTAAATACACTTTCATTTCCATTTATAAGCCATACTTTGGCAGACGCCAGTTTCAGCTGGTCTCTAAAATACCTTACAGGCTCAACCTACATTTAAAAAATTCATTCTACAGTGTCACAGATAATAAGTATCATTAGTAACAAAATATTTTATCAGAATCTACATCTGGAACAAGGAACTGGCTACATATAATTTATTAATGGTCTTCAGCCTGACAATGACGCAGACTGAATTTTCACTCTATAGGAAGTGTGCATTGATTTGAAACTTCTCAGCAGATTAAAACTGTGTACCAGGCTAGGCCTCAAACTTGAGATCTGGGATAGGATGACATGCTTGGATAGTTCATTCAGTAAAGCACAAAGCACACACCTGTGGAAGACAAATGTCCCTGGTTTTAGTCCTGTTCCAGCATATAGTTTTGATCTGCCTGGAAGTTTCAAATCAGCATACACTTCACCACAGAGTGAAAATTCAAATTGGAAAGAATCACCTTGGATGTGGTTAAGCCTATTCTCTGCTATTATCATTTCTTCCAGGAGTGTTAGTCCCACAAGGTAGGCAGGAGAATTTCTGTGAAGCTTGTATAATATGGGAAGGAAAAATTGCAGGTATATGTAGCTACCCATGGTAGTCTACCTGAGGCTTCTGGATGTGTCCTATCTACCAGTCCTGTCTTTTAGTTGGATTATGTCAAAAATTTCCTTCCCCCAATTTGAATTAGTGCCTCCTCATTAGTTACTCAATCTACTGATATAATCTTCAGCATTCTTCTGTAGCATCAAATCTCAAACGCTTATATTTTCTTCTTGTCTGATGGGTTTCTTGTCTATGTTTCAATTCTGTACAAGGCCAGTTCCATAAAAATACCTTCAGAAGGAACTTCTTAACATATAAATTTACATTCAATATTCACAAATTTATGTTTTTTTGGAAACGCTTTTCTTGTTATTACAAATCTGCATTTGATTTCCTCTCTGCTTTGGTCATCATCAGTTATTTTGTTGCACAACTCATAGACTACATTTACTTATTGCATGCTGGTAGAGTCATGCATGACGCTGTATCAAAGATGACTGAGACCGCTTATCGACTTCTGTGATTGTTCAAGATGCTAAACTGCGGTAGCAATTCTTGTAGATGAATTAAAGGAGCAGCTTATTATATCCTCAATTTTGGAAACTATTTATGTATTTGTTTTCTTTGGAAATATGAACCTGAAAACATATGGTAAAAAAAAGAAGCTCACAATACGCTTTGTAAACAGTAAATTGAGAACTAAATCCATCAACATCACAGTGGAACAGTCAATTAAACAAAGTTATGCAGAGGCAGAGGTTCGGGGTTAAGTTTTTTTTAAAGGCAAAAATTGCCTCCAAGTAGCAGCATTGTATGGAGTCCACTTTAACCTTGACACAAGTAGGGAATTAACTTCAGAAATGATCCAGTTGTCAAAATTAAAGATTGAAATGTCTCACGCCAAAGCATATCCTCCATATTGTCAACCAGTTACAAGTGTAGTGAAGAACTGCATCAGTGTGTAAGGTACATACTGGCCTGTCACTTTCACAGTAGGTATTTGTTCACACCACATAAAAGCCTGGAAGCAAACATTCTGGCAGTGAATGTGCTAGAAACAACCGAGCCACATATATAAGGGAAGCAGAGTCACTGCCAGGTAGTATTCCAAGCTGTGATGCCGTACCAAGCGGATCACAGTGAAGAAGCGAAGGGTGTGGCGGATCGCCGTCCAGCAGAGTCTGCTCTGTCTTGGCTTTGCGCGTGCCACAGTCGGCCGTTCCCCAGCCGCGAGCCAAAACAGAGTCAGCTCCTGCACCTGAGGACACCACTTCACTGGAGACAGCACCTGCAAAGGACCCAGCCCACACACCGGAAGCGGAAAGGCGGAACGGCGGCATACGTTAAGACGTCGTTGCATCACCACCAGGTGCAACTCCCCAAGACGCCAACCCTGGAGACGACCGGCGTTGTGGTAAACACTTCTGTGGGCCACGTAACATTCGTGGCGGCCTACCAACAGCCATCAGGACACCTCCACTCCAGGGACGTCAAGACGCTGCTGTCGATGCGCGGGAATCCGTTCATCGGCGGCGATCTCAACGCAAAACACCCGGAGTGGAACTCCAGGGTCACCACCATCAACGGCAGACGGCTACTCCGGATCGTTAATGACCATGATGCCATGGTGTTAGGTCCCTTTGACCCCACGCACTACCCGATGCATGGCCGTCCTGACGTGCTTGACATCGCAATTGTGAAAGGGGCAGCACACAACACAATTGCGACCACTCGCTGTTCCTTGTCTTCCGATCACCTGCCAGTGATCTTTGACCTGGACACAGACAGAATGGCACCATCTGACCATTGCAGCACCTCTCAACACCAACTGGGCGCACTTTCAGCAGCACCTGGCAGAGACGGTCACAGCTACACCCGATCCCAACGAGGAGGGGGTGGATGCAACGCTAGCAGCACTCACCCACTACACACTTGCGGCGGAAGATGCAGCAGTGCCGAGGGGACCACGGAACCCGAAAGAGAACTCCAAGCAGCTTCCGCCTGACATCCTGGAGTAGATCTGTGTGAAGAACTGGGTTTTTCGTGAGTGGCAGATCACGCGAAACCCCGCCACCTAGCGGCTGCTCAACCGCCTGCGCTGGGAGATGTCGGCGGCTGTCAGCCACCATCATAATCAGGACTAGGCTGGCAAAATAGCCACGCTCAGAATTGACGACGGTAATGCCTGGGCCATGACCAGGAACTTTCTGAGCAAGGGCCAGCGCATCCGGCTGCTTCAAGTTGGTCGTGACATCGCTGCAGAGCCAGACATGAAGGCCAGCGTGCTCGCAGACACCTCTGTGGATAATTTCACGACAGTGGACGACGTTGTCGATGACAACACAATCCAGGAGGTGCACGAGTGTCTCCCGCTGTACCTAAATCAACAGGAGGAGGCCGACGTCATTGAACCCACCACTGAGGACGAAGTGCAATGCCACCTCGCCTTCCTACAGCCCAGGAAGGCAGGGGGATGTGACAAGATCGACAACGCACTGCTGAACAAGCTGCCGCCAGAAGCAGAGCGCGTTGTCATGGCAACCTTCAACGTCATCCTTCACGCAGGCGCCTACCCCGTGGCGTGGAAACACGCCGATGTGGTCGCCATTCCGAAGGCTGGCAAAGACCCCAGGCTGGCGCACAACTATCGCCCGATAAGACTCCTGCCTTTGCTCTCGAAGACCTTCTAGAGGATATTCGCCAAACGGCTGCAGCATCACGTCAGAGAAGAAGGCCTGCTTCCTGACGAGCAGTTTGGCTTCCGCAGTGGGCATTCGACACAGCATCAGCTACTGCGACTGGTGGAGCAGGCGATGGGGGCCCTGGAGCGTTGCTTGTACCTTGGGGCGGTGCTCCTTGACGTCTCCAAGGCCTTTGATAGTGTGTGGCACGACGGCCTCCTGTATAAGCTGCTGGTACAGGGGGTACTCATGTCGCACGTCCGCCTTCTCCAGTCATACCTGCACGGGCGCACTTTCCATGTGGCATGTCAACAGCGGCCCCATCCGAGCTGGAGTACCACAAGGGTCCGTGCTTGGCCCCCTTCTGTACTCCCTCTTCGCTGCCGACGTCCCGAAGGCGACACTGAGGGTACATCTGGCGCTCTACGCCGACGATACCGCGCAATATACGCGCAGCTGATGTGCCGCCACCTGCAGCTTGCCTGCAACGAGCTCGGAGCATGGGTCACGAAATGGCGGCTCAAGTTCATCGCTGGGAAGAGCCAGGCGGTGGTGGTTATGCGCCGCCGCATACCCGACGCGCTACCGCAAGTACGGATCATGGGAGGCCCCATCCCATGGTCGCGCACTGGAACATACCTCGGCGTCACCCTGGATCAACGCCTGACCTGGGGTCCACACATCCAGCGGCCGAGTGCTTGGACGGATGCACTCGTTGTATCCCCTCCTCAACCCTACGACGACGCTGCCCCCTCACTGCGGCCTCACGCTCTATGTAGCACTCATCAGGCCGGTGCTAGAGTATGCGGCCGTGGTGTGGGGAAACGCTGCAGATACCCACCTCCAGACGCTGCAACGAGTGCAGAACAAAGCCCTTCGGCCGGCGCTCCACCTGCCAAGGGATTACGACACTCGTCTGCTGCTCGACATCGCAGGAGTTCCGATGTTGAAGCGCCGCTTCCGCGCGCTCGCAAACAGCTTCTACAAGTCAGCGAGGACATCACACAACTCGCTGGTCAGTGGATTGGGAAACCAACTCCACTGGCGGCCAGTCACCAGATGGCCTGACCTGGTGCTGGAATAAATTCTAGACAGCTAGAGAAGAGGAACTGCTGTAGTGACAAAGAGAAGACAAACCAAAAAGAGAGGACCACAAACCTACTGTGAATCTACGATGCAGGAACAGCAGGCCCTGCTTAACCTGCTCCAAACGTGCACTGGATGCACGCGAGTCACAAACACAACGTAATGCTGTCAGGTAGTCAGTTTGAAAGCTACACTCGTCGCGATAACTTGTAAGTGATAAAAAGTGAACAACTGCAATTATTAGCTATTACCTTGGACTTCAGTCAGTATTGTGCTTAGTGATATTAGAAATATGCGGAGTGTGACCAAGTGTATTTTAGTGCTAAGTGTACTAGTGTTGCATTTTTCAGTGAGAATAAAGTGTTTATTCAAGAATAATTGGCACCAAATTCACCTATGTCATAACAATATAATGGATCATTATGTAAAAAGAAAAAGAAAAGTAAAAACATCTGAAGATACCGGTCACCATTCAGCTGCAAAACACCAGCAGATGTACAGGCAGAGCCCAGCACTTCATCGAAACTTCCACAACAAAGTTCATTGACTGGTTCCTTTAATCCCATGGATATTGGCAATTATTTAGATATATTAGCGTCAGGGAATATTAGTGATGATATAAAACACAAGCTTCTCACAACTTCAAGGAAACCTGAAAAAGGTTCTATCTTTCCTACTTCCGAGCACAGCACAATGAGACGGGTTGAACGCAGACAAGTGCATGATAATCACTTTGGACAGCATCTGTGGCTGGCGTTCTCACTACTTAAAAAAGGGACTTCTTTGCATTAACTGTTCAATTTTTGTGTATAATAAAATGGTTGGAGGAAAGAAATCCATTATCATCAAGAAACTTATGACTGCACCACTAACGAAGTTTGCCAAACTTACTGGTAAAGATGGTGACCTTGAGACCCACTCTCAGCTCAAGTACCACGTTGAAGCGTCAACAGATGCAAAATTATTTTTCGCGACATGAGACAACCGCGAACTTGAGGTCATAAATCAATTGTCAAGACAGAAAATGGAAAGCATTAGGGAAAACAGAGACCGTTTTGTAACTATAATAAAAATAATCATATTTGATGGAAAGCAAAATATTCCTCTGCGGGGGCATAGAGATGATAGGATTCTGTTAGAAAACGAAAATGATCGTGAAAGTATAGTGAGTAACGAGGGAAACTTTAGAGCTCTTCTAAGATTTAGAACTGACGCTGGAGACTTGCAAGTAAAACATCACCTTGAGACCACTAAAGCGAACGCCACTTACATAAGTAAAAAAAAAAAAAAAAAAAAAAAAAAAAAAAAAAAAAAAAAAATTAACAAACTTATTCCATGCTGTTAAACAGTTATGTTATCAAGAATACTGGAGGAAATAAAAGATTCTTGTTATTACAGCATAATCTTCGATGAGACTACGGACATAGCGCACATCGCCCAATTGAGTTTAGCTATAAGATATGTTGATGGTGACAGCAAAGTACACGAAAGATTTTTGGGTTTCGTTGACATCCATAAAAACAATGAGTGTAGTGGAAACACTGACTATGAACCTCAAGAGAGTCAAGATGAAGAGCGTAGCGTAACTGGTGAAGAATTAGGGACTACGATTCTAAGGAGAATGGAAAGGCTTTCTCTGTCACTGGAGAACTGTGTAGATATAGGCTCTTCGCAACATTGAAGAGTCACCTAAATCTCTCGCTGCAGTCACATTGTCAAACGAGATGGGTTGAGCGACGTGATGGTGTTACTCAATTTGCAGCTGATCTCGAAAGAGTTTGCAAAGTCCTTAAAGAAATACAGTGTTGGAGGGATAGAACAACAGCTGCCAAAGTCAATATTCTCCTCCGAGCTTTCTCTAATTGCGAGTTTATCATCTCACTGTTTACACTAAGTGACATTATAAACATAACATATCCAGTCAGTAAACTCTTACAAGACCCTAGCTTGGACATCGCGATGGCAAAAGCAAAATTACACTACAGGCCATTAAAATTGCTGCACCACGAAGATGACGTCCTATAGACGCTAAATTTAACCGACAGGAAGAAGATGCTGTGACATGCAAATGATTAGCTTTTCAGGTTGGCGCCGGTGGCGACATCTACAACGTGCTGACATGAGGAAAGTTTCCAACCGATTTCTCATATACAACCAGCAGCTGACCGGCGTACCATCACATTTCTGACTTTGATAAAGGTTGGATTGTAGCCTATCGTGAATGTGGTTTATCGTATCACGACATTGCTGCTCGCGTTGGTCGAGATCCAATGACTGTTAGCAGAATATGGAATCGGTGGGTTCAGGAGGGTAATACGGAACGCCGTGCTGCATCCCAACGGCCTTTTATCACTAGCAGTCGAGATGACACGCATATTATCCTCATGGCTGTAACGGATCATGCAGCCACGTCTCCATCCCTGAGTCAACAGATGTGGACGTTTGCAAGACAACAACCATCTGCACGAACAGTTCGACGATGTTTGCAGCAGCATCGACTATCAGTTCGGAGACCATGGCTGTGGTTACCCTTGATGCGGCATCACTGACTGGAGCGCCTGCGATGGTGTACTCAACGACGAACATGGGTGCACGAATGGCAAAATGTCTATTTTTCGGATGAATCCATCAGCATCATGATGGCCACATCCGTGTTCGGCGACATCGCGGTGAACGCACATTGGAAGCGTGTATTTGTCATCGCCATACTGGCGTGGTATAGGGTGCCATTGGTTACACGTCTCGGTCACCTCTTGTTCGCATTGACGGCACTTTGAACAGTGGACGTTACATTTCAGATGTGTTACGACCCGTGGCTCTACCTTTCATTCGATCCCTGCGAACCCCTACATTTCAGCAGGATAATGCACAACCTCATGTTTCAGGTCCTGTACACGCCTTTCTGCATACAGAAAATGTTTGACTACTGCCCTGGCCAGCACATTCTCCAGATCTCTCATCGATTGTAAACGTATGATCAATGGTGGCCGGGAAAAAAAAAAAATTGTTCAAATGTGTGTGAAATCTTATGGGACTCAAATGCTAAGGTCATCAGTCCCTAAGCTTACTCACTACTTAACCTAAATTATCCTAAGCACAAACACACACACCCATGCCCAGTGTGCGATTTGCAGGGGGGATGGGGGGCATTTCCCCCCCTCTGCATCAGACCATCCCCTCCTCTGGTTTTAGTTTACGTATCCCAACCTGGGATGTTTATTTCCCACGCACTAGGGTAAAACTTTACATATAATGTAAATTTGTGGAGCTGAAAATTGAATGTTTTTAATAAGTCTTACTCTTAACACTATTAATATGTTTCAGTTTTCTATCATCAGAATAAGTACAACTGTTCACAAATGTGCTTCTACGTTTTGAATTCCCCTCGTATATCTGTACCCGCATGTAGATGATTTTGTAAATAAGCTTTACCTATAATGTACTTTTAAAGATATAACAAGGGATGGCTTTTCTGATAATGCATACATGTCAATAGTGAGTTTCGGCATTAACATCTATTTATAAATAGCTGTTTAACCATGTGTAACACCACGGTCCAAGCTAGTAACATATATAATTCTACTAACCCCCTAAGACATTCCCCCCCACCACCACCACCACCACCACCACCACTGGTAGAAGTACAAATCGCACCCTGCCCATGCCCGAGGGAGGACTCGAACCTCCGCCAGGACCAGCCGCACAGTCTGACTGCAGCGCCTTAGACCGCTAGGCTAATCCTGCGTGGCTCAATGGTGGCCGAGCAACTGGCTCGTCACAATATGCCAGTCACTACTCTTGATGAACTGTGGTATCGTGTTGAAGCTGCATGGGCAGCTGTACCTGTACACGCCATCCAAGCTCTGTTTGTATCATCTGCATTTCTTCTTGGTGTAGCAATTTTAATGGCCAGTAGTGTAGATGCGACACTGAAGGTGTACGACGGTATGAGAGCTAATGTTGACAGCCACTTTGCTCGTATTGTTGAAGAGGCGAAGAGAGTTATGGAAGAGTTAGACCTGGAGATGAGTGATCCTCGTCCTACATGCAGACAAAGACATAGGGAAAACTGCGATCATAGTTCCAACATATTGGAAAATAACTGTTTTTATTCCAACGCTGGACCATATGACATGAGAGAACGTTCTGCTGAAGAAAATATTTATCATTTAAAATTCAACTTGTTTTTGCCCTCACAACTACTGAACTATGACGGTAATGATCTAGCACATAAATTGAATCAGTGCTTAACCGTACTACCACTCTCTGAAGAAGAATCACTCTTTGTGATTAAAAGGAGACTAATGGGAGAGATTCTTCAATATAAGCAAACGAGCATAAACGCCCTTAATCATTGTGATACTGTTATGCAAGTGTTGTCTGTTTCTCCCAGATCTGACTATCCTACTTTGCACACGCTGTACAAGATATTTGCTTGTCTACCTGCATCTGTTGCTACAGTAGAAAGAAATTTTTCAACATTGCGGCGTACAGAGACACATGGCTGAATTCGACAATGAAGGAGGATCGACTTAATGGCTTAGCTCTGTTGAACACTCAGCCTGACATTGATTGTCAGAGTTCATCATTTAAGAAAGAGAACCACAATTGTAACTTTTTTATATCAGAAGATGGCACTGTATAGAAAGCAGATGGCAGTTATAAGAGTCGAGGGACATGAAAGGGAAGCAGTGGTTGGGAAGGGAGTGAGACAGGGTTGTAGCCTCTCCCCGATGCTATTCAATCTGTATATTGAGCAAGCAGTAAAGGAAACAAAAGAAAAGTCCGGAGTAGGTATTAAAATCCATGGAGAAGAAACAAAAACATTAAGGTTCACCGATGACGTTGTAATTCTGTTAGAGACAGCAAAGGACTTGGAAGAGCAGTTGAACAGAATGGACAGTGTCTTGAAAGGAGGGTATGAACATCAACAAAAGCAAAACGAGGATAATGGAATGTAGTCGAATTAAGTCGGGTGATTCTGAGGGAATTAGATTAGGAAATGAGACACTTAAAGTAGTAAAGGAGTTTTGCTATTTGGGGAGCAAAATAACTGATGATGGTCGAAGTAGAGAGGATATAAAATGTAGACTGGCAATGGCAAGGAAAGCGTTTCTGAAGAAGAGAAATTTGTTAACATCGTGTATAGATTCAAGTGTCAGGAAATCGTTTCTGAAAGTATTTGTATGGAGTGTAGCCATGTATGGAAGTGAAACATGGACGATAAATAGTTTAGACAAGAAGAGAATAGAAGCTTTCGAAATGTGGTGCTACAGAAGAATGCTGAAGATTAGATGGGTAGATCACATAACTAATGAGGAGGTATTGAATAGAGTTGGGGAGAAGAGAAGTTTGTGGCACAAGTTGACTAGAAGAAGGGATCGGTTGGTAGGACATGTTCTGAGGCATCAAGGGATCACCAATTTAGTATTGGAGGGCAGTGTGGAGGGTAAAAATTGTAGAGGGAGACCAAAAGATGAATACACTAAACAGATTCAGAAGGATGTAGGCTGCAGTAGGTACTGGGAGATGAAGAAGCTTGCACAGGATAGAGTAGCATGGAGAGCTGCATCAAACCAGTCTCAGGACTGAAGACCACAACAACAACAACAACAACAACAACAACAAGATGGAATTGTCTTGTATTTGTGTATAATCAGTTTAAATAGAACTTTCTTAAACTTTGCATGTGACTCGATTATTTTGTATTGTGGTAAACGTAAAGGTAGCGCAAGATATCTTCAGCGCCCCCTCCATGAGGTTTTTCTGTAGACTCCGCTTCACGCTGCTACTTGGCGGCAATTTTCGCATTAAAAAAAGTGATCCTCAGGAGTTTCCAACATGGTACTTCTTTCACCGCATAACTTCATTTAGGTGCTGTGCTGCTTTGACGTTCATACAGCGTTTCCCAAATTCACCATTTACAAAGCCAATTGTGAGATCCTTTTATCTGACAGTCGGCAGGTTTACATTTTCAAAGAAAATAATGACAACAATAACTTTAAAAAATGCAGTGAGTATAATAATTGAAGATATAATGAGCTGCTCCTTTAATTCATCTGCAAAAATGGCTATCGCAGTTTGGAGTCTCGGACGACCACAGAGTCGATATGCGGTCTCTGTCGTCTTCAATACAGCGTGTACATGTCATAATGACGTCACGCATGCCTCTACCATCATTCACCCACAGAAAAAGTAGTCTATGAGTTGTGCAACAAAATAACTGATGATGACCGAAGCAGAACGGATATAGTGCAGATTTGTAATAACAAGAAAAGCACTCTTTCCAAGAAACAGAAATTTGTGAATTTTGAATATAAATTTATATGTTAAGAAGTTCCTTCTGAAGGTATTTTTGTGGAGCTAGTCTTGTACAGAAGTGAAACATAGACAATAAACCCATCAGACAAGAAGAAAACACAAGCTTTTGAAACATGATGCCACTGAAGAATGCTGAAGATTATATCAGTAGATCGAATAACTAATGAGGGAGATCTAAATCAAATTGGGGGAAAGAAATTTGTGACATAACCCAAACTAAAAGGCACCTAATCATATTAGCCGAACGCTTAGTCAATACGGGTGTGTATATTCGGTTACTGACAAGGGAACCTCCCCATCGCGCCCCCCTCAGATTTAGTTATAAGTTGGCGCAGTGGATAGGCCTTGAAAAACTGAACACAGATCAATCGAGAAAACAGGAAGAAGTTGTATGGAACTATGAAAAAAATAAACAAAATATACAAACTGAGTAGTCCATGAGAAGATAGGCAACATCAAGGGCAATGTGAGCTCAGGAGCGCCGTGGTCCCGTGGTTAGCGTGAGCAGCTGCGCAATGAGAGGTCCTTGGTTCAAGTCATCCCTCGAGTAAAAAGTTTAATTTTTTATTTGCGGACAATTATTATCTGTCCGTCCGTCCGTCCGTCCGTCCGATGTGATCACGTTTTTGGGAGTGATTATCACATCGACAAGAAAACCTAAATCGGGCAAGGTAGAAGAATCCTTTTACCCATTCGCCAAGTGTACAAGTTAGGTGGGTCGACAACATATTCCTGTCATGTGACGCACATGCCGTCACCAGTGTCGTATAGAATATATCAGACGTGTTTTCCTGTGGAGGAATCGGTTGACCTATGACCTTGCGATCAAATTTTTTCGGTTCCCATTGGAGAGGCACATCCTTTCGTCTACTAATCGCACGATTTTTGCGGTGCGGTCGCAAAACGAAGACACTAAACTTATTACAGTGAACAGAGACGTCAATGAACGAACGGACAGATCATAACTTTGCGAAAATAAAAAAAGTAAAGTTTTCACTCCAGGGAAGACTTGAACCAAGGACCCCTCGTTCCGCAGCAGTTCACGCTAACCACGGTACCACGGCACTCCAGTGCTAACAGACTCCTTTTATTGCTTATGTTGCACATGGACTACTCAGTTTGTATATTTTGCTTTTTTTTCATAGTTCCACACTACTTCTTCCTCCTTTCTCGATTGATTTGTGTTCAATTTTTCAAGGCCTATCCACTGTGCCAACTTATAACTAAATCTGAGGGGGGTGCAATGGGGAGGTTCCCTTGTGAGGAGAGGTAGCGGTTTTTCATTGTCTGTGCTCACCGGTGTTTGCCAGGTAAAATTGATTTGGTAAAAAAAAACATCCCGTCGTTCATCACAGTCTCAAGCTATAGAGCATTGGTCATGTATGACGGAAAACCAAGAATGGCATTTGCGACTCTCCGGAGCATGTACGCGCTGAGTGTCCACGCTGCGCGCAGAGCACAGTCGCCATCTGGCGATGATGCGGCCCACCCAGCCGCTCCGGCCGTAAACATACCGCTGATAACGTAGTCGACTGTGGCCGCAACTCGAATGACCATCGCACGAGACAGCCGACCAGTGGAATAGCAACAGTAAGCAGACCGGACGGCGCCCGTCACCGCCCAGTAGTTGACTGCAGATAAATCTGCGTCCACTCCACTAGCTGACCAGTTGATGCAAGTAGAGAAGCTTGACACAGATGTGACACCCCTCCCTTCCGTAGTGCAGGTCATAACTCAGCCTCAGTCCCCACTGCCGGAAGTCACTCGGCATGCCCCCTCCGTACTTGTCGATGTACTTACATCGACGAGTACGGAAGCTGCCTTAGGCCGGAATTACACTATCAAATTTCTTTGTCAAACAAATTTGATGGTGTAATAGGGAACTTAGTCAAATGTTTGATCAAATCTAGGGCCTCGCTGTACATATGATCAAAGAAATCGCTCGTCTTCTGTTCACTGCAATGTGACATGTCACCACGCGGAGCGCTAGCATCGCTGCAGCGTTCTGTCATCTGTAGTGTCTTTATGTTACCATGTGAAGCGCTGGTATCGCTGCAGCGTTCTGTCATCTGTAGTGTCTTTAAAACATTGCCGGTAAACGCAATAGGTGTGTACCGACAACTACAAAATTAATAGAGATGTGTGAAGCTGATGAGGCGCTTAACAACGTGAGGCACCCTGAATACAAAAATAAATTAAGAAGATTGGAGACCTGACCTAACCTACCCTAACTCTCTCCTGTAGCGAAGCAGTTCTTAAGTGAGTATTGTGCATTGTGATATGAGGATACACTTCACTGAGCACATACAGAAATGTATGTTCATCCATTCTTAAGTACTTTATGTGCGACTTGACGTCCTCCACTATAAGCTCACGTAATAAGTTTTGTTGAATGATTTTATCGTGTCGTCATAAAACCCACGGCTTCACCCAGGTACATTTCCTATCTTTTCCCACTTCTCTTCCGCAAGTGCACACAGTGCAGTTGTGGTACATGCAACTGCTGCGGTTAATAACAAGTTGTTGTCAGCATGATGACAGTGTAATACCCATTTTTAGCGCCATGTCAAAGATCTTTGTCAAATATATTTGACAAACATTTGATCACATCTTTGATCAAATCTTTGACAAAGAAATTTAATAGTGTAATACCGGCCTTAGGCCGGTACTACACTATTATATTTCTTTGACAAAGAAATATGATCCAATATTCGCCAAATTTCTTTGACAAAGATCTTTGACGTGACACTAAAAAGGGGTATTACACTATCATACTTTTCGTCAAAGTTCAAGATGGCGGACAACAACTTGTTACTATGCGTTGCAGTTGGTTGTACCACAATGGATTTGCGTGTGCATTTGGAATAGAAGTGGCGGACAAAAAGGAAACATACTTGGGTGAAGCCTTAGGCTTTACGTCGAGATAATAAAAGCATTCAGCAAAATTTTTTTTTACGAGAGAGACTTAGGTATGTTAGTCAGGAGCAGAGAAGAGTTGTGTGTATTGAAAACTGTACGGGACGAGTAGAGTAAAGCCTCAGGGGCAATGTTGAGTGAGACCAAAAGTTTCCTGCTAAACTTAAGAGGTTTCGCAAAGATGTATTTAGACTGGGCTGTAAACGCGTAGCAACACAAATCCCCAGGAATCGTCTTTCATAAGCGCCCACTTAAAATGAATACCATGAATTGGAAGGCAATGTTACCTAATATTAGGTATGCAACAAGAGGAAACAGACGCAGTGACATGAAGGTCTTGCAGAACGTTCAGTTGGTTAATATTAATATCCCGGCAAAAGCATTTTATTTATGACAATGCTTGCCAATCTCCAAAGGGGATAGCGAAGTCTATAATGACTCTGGTATGTAATTATACAGGGTGTACATAAAGTCTGGGAAATCTTTCAATTATTTATTGCACAAGAAATAAACATTGTACAGATGTCATACATATTGCATTTTGAAGCGAAATTGTGCAGCCACGTCTCGATCACTGAGTCAACAGATGGGGACGTTTGCAAGACTACAACCATCTGCACAAACAGTTCGACGACATTTGCAGCAGCATGGACAATCAGCTCAGAGACCATGGCTGCGGTTACCCTTGACGCTGCATCACAGACAGGAGCACCTGCGATGGTGTATTCAGCAACGAACCTGGGTGCACGAATGGCAAAATGTCATTTTTTCGTATGAATCCAGGTTCAGTTTACAGCATCATGATGGTCGCATCCGTGTTTGGCAACATCACGGTGAACGCACATTGGAAGCATGTATTCATCAATGCCATTCTGGCGTATTACCGGGTGTGGTGGTATGGGGTGCCATTGGTTACACTCCAGTGGAAGACTCTGCAGGAGAGACACTCAGTAGCTCGATACGGGCTTTTGTTGAAGATTCGAGAACATACCTTCACCGAGGAGTCAAACAGTATATTGCTCCCTCCTACATATATCTTGCGAAGAGCCCATGAGAATAAAATCAGAGAGATTAGAGCCCACACAGAGGCATACCGACAATCTTTCTTTCCACCAACAATATGAGACTGGAATAGAAGGGAGAACTGATAGAGGTACTCTAACTACCCTCCGCCACACACCGTCAGGTGGCTTGCGGAGTATGGATGTAGATGTAGATGTAGATGGATTGTTGAATCTTTGTGGCAGTTTCCTCTTCATCGTCAGTTGAGGTGGCTCATTTGAGATGTCAAACAGTGTGGGTACTGCATTCCACATGAGTTTATTATTGTCTGCGTTCATGAACTGTTTTTGTTCGAAATGTAGCAAAAAAAACTTAATATTATTATACAGGTAAACTGGGTCTTTTTTCAGAAGGTCTTCTCTTCTGCTATGAACTAGCCATTTTATGCTCCTAAAATGAAACATTAATCATTAATACACATGTAGTTTGCAAGTGAATCCTGACGATAAAGTTTAGTAAGATGATGGTATATACCTGTCAGGATTCTTAGGAAACCTAAAAAAAAAAGACAGCTGTGGTGTCTTCTTCCTTTTGTTGCTGTAATTTATTGCACTACAAATGCTCCCACTTGTAAAAACCATTGTAGAAATCAAAATAAACAACTACTATTCGCTTTCACGATCGCGCTGAACTCAACAGTTTAACTTACTGGCCGCTTGGGGCGCTGCTGGCGCGGTAGGCAACAAAATCGGTGTGAAGTGTCGCGACTTATGTTAGACTGTGGTACTACTCATATGCAACTCAACTGCGCATGCACAAGAACCCGCCCGCAACTGCTCAAATGAATCTAATGTAAACAGCTGTCATGTCACGCTCATCAGAGGCAATTTGTTGTTAGGAAGGATTGTATAGTCTTCCTAAAGCCTTTGACACACTTTGCTGTTAGCAGACGCTTGTATGAGCACTGTGTTTTGTTGCTGTATATGGTGCATTTACTTTGTGACTTAAGTTTTATTTCTTTCCTCCTCTCGTTTATGTTTTGTTGCTGCAGTATTATTCTGCAGAAGCGAGATACAGTAATATCCTTTGTTAGAGTATTGGTTCTTACCAGTCAAAATCACAAAAATTTAACTGAAAACTAACACAATGAAAAATTCCCAAGTTTTTCCCGGTTTTCTCCCAGATAAAAAAATTCCCAAGTTTTTCCCGAATATCCCAGTTGTCCCAGGTCGTATACACCCCAAATATTCAGAAAGTCTTGATAACTGACATTTAATGAACTGCAACCATTTAACCATTGTATGACATTTGCATTCTATAGGCACGGTTCAGAAGTCTGGTGTAGGTGTACTGCAAGCTCTAATTCAAAGCAACAAAAACTATGAGAGTGAATATTGCTGCATATTCACTTGAGTGTCATCAGTTTGCTCATTGAGCAATCCTCCTGCAATATTGCTACTAGTGACTGACACATTTATGTTAAATTCTTAAAAAGAAATTAATGGCTGAACCCTAGCAAAAGACATATACTCGAGCAAAGGACAGTGTGAACGTAGTATGTTCCATCTGGGGGCTCAAATAGGGTGTTGCACTCTACAGACTCGTCCAAAAGGGTGTATCCATTCCAGGTAGTATCTGTTGCCAACAACTAAGACACTTTTCAGTCATAGTGTAAGAAAATGACCAACAAAACCCGCATCAAGTGTTGCTACTACACAGTAATGCACTCTGCTGATTTCACAAACAAAACTATCCAGGAGTTTATTTAGCAAGTCCTCCCTCACATTTAATTCTTCTGGTATTAGGCCCTCAAATGTTTACCTTTTCCACTCCTTATCTAACAACCATAATGAGAATCCCTGTTCAGACGAATACGCAGTTCAAAACAGGTTTGACAACATCTTTTACCTCAGAACCAGCTGGTTCTTACAGGCATGGAATCAATAAACAACCTGAGCAATGTCAGATTGTTTTAGATAATACTTAAGAATATACAATGGTACCCCAGAAGGAATGGTCAATATTCAGGGACATGGCAAAAATAATCATTCAAAGCAGAAAAGTCTAGTAAACATGGGCTCTAAAATGCACACCTTAAGAGCTGTGAGCACTTGTTCAGTAGCAGAGAAGAGTTCCACAGTTCTGAAGATGAATGAATGCTCACAGCTCCTAAGGTATGCACTTGAGAGCCAATGTTTGCTACACATTTTTTGTTTCAAAAAGTTTTTTTCTATCATATCTCTGAGTACTGAAACTTACTATTGGAGCAACCTGTATTGTTGACAATTTCTCTCTGATGTTTACCACTGTGTTGAATAAACATCCTTGTGTGTTTGCATTCACTGATCTTTTCTAATAATCTTCTTTGCACATTTTTGTTGAGGTCTCTGTATTTGGGTGCCTCTCTCTCAATGTTTCATCTTTCTTCTATTAGCTGCTCAGTTTCGAAACTTAATCACTGATTTCTTTCTGTTTTTTGGTGCTCAGTGACTTTTTTTTTTTACTGCTGTCCAACTACTGTTGGTAATTTCTGTTGAGAGTTTGTTCAGCTCCATTCCTCTTAACTTTTCTGCTGGTGGTTAAGAAAATTCATCATTTGTCATCTCTGGTTTTGAGTTTAAAGTCCAATATTTCCAATGAAGAAATGGTCTTCTGTGGACGTCACTCCAATTTTTGTATTAAAATCGCCAAGTATTTAGAAAAATATGGTAGTTTTTGAATCTTTTGCTGTTGTCCAATACTCATAAAACTGCTGTAGTTCTTCAATGTTGAAGCGGAAGTAGCTGCATAGGGAAAAATAATCTGAATGCTAATCTTACAGTTCAACTTAAGGGTTACGTAATCAGCCTGTCTGAAATGTATGTTGTCTTGATGAGAAGATGTTCCCTGCTGCTGAGAATTGGCTGGGCTAGGCTACCAATCTGTGAATTTACATCCAAGTTATTCTGTAATAGAAGGCGCCCAGATTTGAGGACAATAGCTGCTCGTCTCACTGATTCCAAATGTGCCGTATTTGATGTTCTGCAATTCATGTTCCAAACAGTCGAGATGTCTGCATCTACATCTTCATACATATTCCATAAGGCATTGTACAATGCATGGCAAAGGGTAATACATACCAGTACTAGTCATTTCCTCTTCCTTTTCCACTCACAAATAGACCAAGATAGAAATGACTTTCTATAAGCCTTTGTATGAGCCCCAATTTCTTTCATCTTATTCTCATGGTCCTTATGTGAAATGTACAATGGCGGTAGTATAATCATTCTGTGGTCAGACTCAAATGGAGCTCCTCTGAATTTCCACAATATTGCCTCATGAAAAGAGCATCATCTCCCCTCCAGGGATTCCAATTTGAGCTCATGAAGCAACTCTAACACTTGGCTGCTGAGCAAACTTACTGTAAC
The DNA here is from genome assembly GCF_023898315.1 of Schistocerca nitens. Taxonomy (NCBI): domain Eukaryota; kingdom Metazoa; phylum Arthropoda; class Insecta; order Orthoptera; family Acrididae; genus Schistocerca; species Schistocerca nitens. The sequence continues at coordinate 778,141,796 of NC_064616.1, forward strand.
AAATCTAGCAGTACCCCTCTGAACTACTTTGAAGTTTTCCTTTAATCCTACCTGGTGGGATCCCCAAAATTCCCGTACTACTCAAGAATGGCTTACAGGTAGCATTCTATATCCCATCTCCTTTATAGATGAGTTACACTTTCCAAAAATTCTCCCAATGAAACAAAGTCTAGTATTCGTCTTCCCTACAAGCAATCTGAAGTGTTAATTCAACTTCGTGTTCCTTTATAATGTTAAGCCTAGATATTTTATTAATGTGACTGTGTCCAGCAGCACACTAATACACTAATAATGCTGTATTCAAACATTACAAGATTCTTTTTACTACTCATCCACCTTAACTTATATTATTCTACATTCAGAGCAAGCCGTCATTCATCACGCCAACTAGAAATTTTGGTTAAGTCACCTTGTATCCTCCTACAGCCACTCAACAATGAGATTTTCCTGCATGCAATAATAATAATAATAATAATAATAATAATAATATTCCTATTATCATTATTATTATGGCGACAACAACAATGATAGGTGACTTTATTATTATTATTGTTTATGGGTGAGATCACTAAACAGCAAGGTCACCAATGTCCTTGCATTAATCGTATACTGATGAGCATCATGAAAATATATTAAAAAATAACTATAAAACAGAAAACCAAGTCGCATTCTTCCACAAGAACTGAAAAGAAATCTCAATAAGGCAATTATCAGAAAATCCCATAGCAAAATCCTGATGAAACATAGCAGAATAACTAGATAAAATCATGGATAAAATACCAGTAAAGACATGGTTAAAAAGGGACAGATGACTGTGGCTGGATGAGTACTTATTAATAATGAGTGACCCAAGTCACACTATGAAACATTAAAATCTCACACCCAATTTTATGTGAGAAATTCCAGACACCACACAAAATCTTAAAACATGAGCACCACTTGCCTCATTGTCATTTAAAATAGAGGGCAGGTCCTGTGGAGACCCATCTCAACACTCACATCATAATATAAAACACACAATTAAAATATGTCTGATAGCTGTGTCCTGCACCTGTGACATATTGCAGGCTCCTCATGATGCAAGAGAAAGCCACTGAACCTCTCACCAACACAAGGCCTTCCTGGTCATAAAAGGGGTGACAGCCTGCAAGGGGACTGAACAGTGAGCAGGAGGTGGAAGGGCTCTAGCCTCCTCTGCAGCTGAATCAATGAGTTCATTTAGAAAATGATTTCCTTGTCTTGCCTTTGCAAGACGAGAGTATCCTACACTTCTTGCCCCCATCCAATCTGCTGGGCATGGCTGACCCAATAGCAAGGAGGACACTTTGAGAATCTGAGCAGACAAGGAATTTCTTGTCATGACACCATCTCATCTGTGCCACTGCTCTCAAGGTAAGAAAACATTCCACATAATCAACTGAAAACTGCTTTGGTAGCCCAATCCTGAGGGCAATGCTGAGTAACAATACAGAGCAACTGATAAAACTTCCATGCTTAGACCCATCTGTGTAAACAGTAATAAAACTGGGTGACTATGTAAAATCTAGTAAAATTAATTTTGAAAATATAGTCTGGGATACAAGCTTCCTGTAAGCAGTCAGTTCTAAAAGTAATATCGGCCTCATTTGTAGCAAAGGGGATGCCATACTCCACCCCTGTCTTTGGATGTTAATACTTCCACCTGTAGTAACTCAAGGTTCTCCCTTGCATAGATCTCAAATGGCATTGCTGCCTGTAGCTGGTGACTGAATAGCAATCCCAGCAGTGGCTATGCAACATAGCAGAATGCTGGTGATGTAGGACAGGATAAAGCCCTACATGCTTGGCATACCCCAAGAAGAAGAATTTGAATAGGCACGAGGCTCACCAGCCTCCGCACAAAGGCTAGCAACAGGACTTATGGGATAGGTCCTTGTTGACAGCCTAATACCCTCATGGTGAACTGCTCCTGAGGTATGAAGACTTTGCTGACTCATAAGCCTGGCATCCATATTCAAGCTGAGGTTGCACAAATGCCTTATAACATTAGAGCAGACATGCCCTGTTGGCTCCCCAGGACCTACAACTGACGCATTTAAGGATGTTTAAGGCCTTGAGACATCTCAACTTCAGTTTTTTAAGGTAAGACAGCCATGTCAGCTTCTCGTCAAAAGTGAGGCCCAGATATTTCAACTTTTCTTAAAAGTGAGAATGGTATCCTCCAGTTTTAAAACAGGTAAATTAAAAACACAGCAAGAGTGATTAAAATAAATACAGTTTTCCACACAGATTTTAAAACCTGTGGTGTAAGGCCATTCCTCCAACTGCCTGATTGTCAATTGCAATTGTCAAGTAGCTGTTGAAAGGGTGGAGGATGCACAGAAGATGGAGAAGTCTTCCACAAACAAGGAACACCACACTGTGGATGTAATATTGTTTATTGCAAAGGCGAATGCCTAGACACTTAAAACACTCCCTTGAGGGACAACAATCTTCTGCTTAAAACGGACATTCCCAACCTTGTATTTAAAATACCTGCCCGAGAGGAAGGATCCTAGGAAGGTGGGTAGAAGTCCATGGAGCCCCCACTGATAGAGCTGCAACAAAATATTATGCCATCAGATAGTATCATAGGCCTTTTTCAAATTGAAGAAGACACCAATAAGGTGTTGTTTATGAAGGAAAGCTTGTTGAATTGCTTCTTTGAGCAGGGCCAGGATATCAAGTGTAGAGTGACACCTCCTGAACACACACACTGGGAGTGACTTAGTGGTGACCTGGTTTCGAGAGCCCACACTACGTGCCGATCGACTATTTGCTCCAGTGTCTTTCCTATGCAGCTTATCATGGTAATGCTACAGTAACTACCAGGGTTCATCCAATCTTTCCCTGGTTTTAAAATTGGGATTAAAATATATTCTTTCCATGATCTGGGAAAGACTTCCATCGACAAAATTTCATTGAAGAGCTGGAGGAGTACCTCCTTCAACAATGGGTCAAACTGTTTCAACATGCTGCGTGTTATCGGGTCGTGTCCGGGCATTGTATCACGAGCTGCTGACAATGCAGAATCCAACTCACACAGAGAGAAAGGCTGGATGTATTCCTCCATACTGGAAGAACAGAAATCAAAATTAGCCTTCTCCTGCTTCTCCCAATATTGATGGAAAGCTGGATCCTGGATAGAATCGGCCATAAGGTATTTATAAGATTCAGTCATTGCCTGAGATATGCCAGCAATGTTAGGAGAAACACCTGCTCTTGTACAGCTGCTAATAGTGGTCCTGAGTTGCTCCTTGAGATCCACCTGATGGCTTCCCATACTTTACTTGCGCATGTGGACCTACTGTTAGAGGTTAGGAACTCTTGCAAGATTCACACCAGTAAGGCACTAACAGGATCTGCACATAGCCACAGAATGACACTCATCATTCCATCAAGGGACAGGTCACCCCCTACATGTTCTCATTTACTTTGGGATGGATGTATCACGGCATGGTGAATCACAGCTATAATGTCATGCATGCAGTCCTGGACACCATCACACTGCTTGAAAACAGTTAACTGCCTGTAAAGCATCCAGCTAGCCTTTCTGAACAACCATCTCAGAGGCTTCTTTTTGGGATATGCTCCATAGGGCAGATGGATCCAGATAGGATGGTAGTCACTAAAATGAACGTCGTCATCCACTCTCCACTGGGCAGTGTCTGCAAAGGCAGGCAAGCTGAAG